>NW_024040040.1:21911430-22099811 GCF_014851395.1 Micropterus salmoides | reverse complement strand
TGTCCAGACGCACAAAAAAGCCTCTTGGAGCGATGCCCTAAAATCAACAGGAAGCGGCCATTTTGAATTTTACGTCAAATTTTGGATGATTTACACACTTCGTACTTTAACGAACTCCTCCTAGGGATTAGTCCGACCGACTTCAAATTTGCTGTGCCTTCTAAAGGCATTGAAGATGAAAAGTTGTGCTATTTGCGAGTTTTCGTCAATGGGTGTGTCCGTGGCGTGGCGTCAGAGATCAAGTCTTCGCCATGACACAGGAAGTTGTTGTAACTTCAGTGTACATGCTCACATCTGAACCAAACTTTACGTGCTTGATAACTCCCACCCCGTTATGGAGGACCGATCCTGACACAGTCAGAAATAAATACAGAAATAAATAAATGCTCAATAAATAAATAAGCATCCAATTAAATACACAAAAAAATAAAGTAAATAAATAAATGTAGGTAGTAATTAAATTATACAAGGAGACAAAATGTATATTTTAATTAGTGCCTTTACTATTCACCTTTGTTATAATTACCTATTTGTTTATTCAACTTTATTTATTACTAATTTTTTAATGTATTTATTATGTGTGTTTTAATATTTTGTCTGTTTATTCTTCCTTTGTATTTACCTTATTATTTTCACCCATGGTATTTATTCTGCCTGTCTTTTTTAAATTTTGTATGCATTTCTCTCTTATGCAAATGAGGAGGGGCTGTGTCTCAAGGGGTCATCTTTCTGCTTGGTGGACCAGTCAGACAGGAGAGCTCCTACTCTGCCTGCAGACACAACGATCTTGCCCCTCACACAGTCAGATGGCTTCCTTCAGTGCGCTGAGGTGTTTAACAACTCTGAAGACAATACTACCAGCAATGTCTTCCTTCTCTTTTCACGTAGACGTCCGACAGACAGTGCTTTCAGTTTGCTGCATGCATGGACACAGAACTGCGGTACAGCACACAGTAACGATGAAATGTGTGCTGTTCTCACTTCTTCCTCTGTATGTACACATAAACAACAAGGCAGGGAAATATAAAAGGAATTTATTTATTGTTTGGGTACATTGTTCAGTGTACATGCTCACATCTGAAACAAACTTTACGTGCTTGATAACTCTCCCACCCCGCAGACATCTACACACAACCGATTTATATTCATAGCGGCAAGTGCTATGTAGCTCCACATAGGGGACACAGGAAGTGACATATAACACCTTCATGCGGCGTCATAACCGCGTAGCAAATTCACAGCCGCACGGCAGAGCTCCAGAATATGCAACTCGGCCGGCTCACACGCGGACGCGCTTATAAGTGCGAGGGCCCGCCCAACGCTGCTTGCAGCTTTAATATTTTTTTTTTTTTTTTTTTTTCTGCAAAGTAGGCCAAATGACATGGCCTAAACATACTCGAAAACTCACCAAAATTTGCAAACATGTCAGAACCGGTGAAAAATTTCGTATTCTACAAGTTTCGCACATGGGCGTGGCAAAATGACTCGCTAGCGCCACCTAGAAAATTGGAAATGATTAGCCCCTCGTTCACGTTCAACCTACATGTACGAAATTTTCTGGGGACATGTATCGTATCAAGACGCACAAAAAAGCCTCAAGAACCCATAGCCTAAAGTCAACAGGAAGTCGGCCATTTTGAATTTTACGGCCATTTTGGATGATTTACACACTTCGTACTTTAACGAACTCCTCCTAGGGATTTAGTCGGATCGACGTCAAATTTCTGCTGTGCCTTCTAAAGGCATTGACGATGAAAAGTTGTGCTATTTGCGCGTTTTCGTCAATGGGCGTGTCCGTGGCGTCGATGATTCGCAATGAAACAGGAAGTTGTTGTAACTTCAGTGTACATGCTCACATCGGACCAAACTGTACATGTAGGATGAGAGTCCCGCCCTGAACACATGTACATGCCGACATTCACCCACAGTCATAGCGCCACCTGCTGGCAACAGAAAGTGACCTTTAACGAAGCAGCCCCCGCCGCACGTTTCACCTACGTGCACGAATTTTCTGTGGTACGTGTATCTTGTCCAGACGCACAAAAAAGTCTCTTGGAGCCATAGCCTAAACCCAACAGGAAGTCGGCCATTTTGAATTTTACGTCAAATTTTGGATGATTTACACACTTCGTACTTTAACGAACTCCTCCTAGGGATTTAGTCCGACCGACCTCAAATTTCTGCTGTGCCTTCTAAAGGCATTGAAGATGAAAAGTTGTGCTATTTGCAAGTTTTCGTCAATGGGCGTGTCCGTGGCGTGGCGTCAAAGATCAGCTCTTCGCCATGACACGGAAGTTGTCGTAACTTCAGTGTACATGCTCACATCTGGACCAAACTGTACATGTAGGATGAGAGTCCCGCCCTGAACACATGTACATGCTGACATTCACCCACAGTCATAGCGCCACCTGCTGGCAACAGGAAGTGACTTTAACGAAGCAGCCCCCGCCGCACGTTTCACCTACGTGCACGAATTTTCTGTGGTACGTGTATCTTGTCCAGACGCACAAAAAAGCCTCTTGGAGATGCCCTAAAATCAACAGGAAGTCGGCCATTTTGAATTTTACGTCAAATTTTGGATGATTTACACACTTCGTACTTTAACGAACTCCTCCTAGGGATTTAGTCCGACCGACCTCAAATTTCTGCTGTGCCTTCTAAAGGCATTGAAGATGAAAAGTTGTGCTATTTGCGAGTTTTCGTCAATGGGCGTGTCCGTGGCGTGGCGTCAAAGATCAGCTCTTCGCCATGACACGGAAGTTGTCGTAACTTCAGTGTACATGCTCACATCTGGACCAAACTGTACATGTAGGATGAGAGTCCCGCCCTGAACACATGTACATGCTGACATTCACCCACAGTCATAGCGCCACCTGCTGGCAACAGGAAGTGACTTTTAACGAAGCAGCCCCCGCCGCACGTTTCACCTACGTGCACGAATTTTCTGTGGTACGTGTATCTTGTCCAGACGCACAAAAAAGCCTCTTGGAGCGATGCCCTAAAATCAACAGGAAGTCGGCCATTTTGAATTTTACGTCAAATTTTGGATGATTTACACACTTCGTACTTTAACGAACTCCTCCTAGGGATTTAGTCCGACCGACCTCAAATTTCTGCTGTGCCTTCTAAAGGCATTGAAGATGAAAAGTTGTGCTATTTGCGAGTTTTCGTCAATGGGCGTGTCCGTGGCGTGGCGTCAAAGATCAGCTCTTCGCCATGACACGGAAGTTGTCGTAACTTCAGTGTACATGCTCACATCTGGACCAAACTGTACATGTAGGATGAGAGTCCCGCCCTGAACACATGTACATGCTGACATTCACCCACAGTCATAGCGCCACCTGCTGGCAACAGGAAGTGACTTTAACGAAGCAGCCCCCGCCGCACGTTTCACCTACGTGCACGAATTTTCTGTGGTACGTGTATCTTGTCCAGACGCACAAAAAAGCCTCTTGGAGCGATGCCCTAAAATCAACAGGAAGTCGGCCATTTTGAATTTTACGTCAAATTTTGGATGATTTACACACTTCGTACTTTAACGAACTCCTCCTAGGGATTTAGTCCGACCGACTTCAAATTTGTGCTGTGCCTTCTAAAGGCATTGAAGATGAAAAGTTGTGCTATTTGCGAGTTTTCGTCAATGGGTGTCCGTGGCGTGGCGTCAGAGATCAAGTCTTCGCCATGACACAGGAAGTTGTTGTAACTTCAGTGTACATGCTCACATCTTAACCAAACTTTACGTGCTTGATAACTCTCCCACCCCGTTATGGAGGACCGATCCTGACACAGCCAGAAATAAATACAGAAATAAATAAATGCTCAATAAATAAATAAGCATCCAATTAAATACACAAAAAAATAAAGTAAATAAATAAATGTAGGTAGTAATTAAATTATACAAGGAGACATAAATGTTTATATTTTAATTAGTGCCTTTACTTATTCACCTTTGTTATAATTACCTTATTTGTTTATTCAACTTTATTTATTACTAATTTTTTTAATGTATTTATTTATGTGTGTGTTTTAATATTTTTGTCTGTTTTATTCTTCCTTTGTATTTATTTACCTTATTTATTTTCACCCATGGTATTTATTTCTGCCTGTCTTTTTTAAATTTTTGTATGCATTTCTGCCTCATTATGCAAATGAGGAGGGGCTGTGTCTCAAGGGGTCATCTTCTCTGCTATTGGTGGACCAGTCAGACAGGAGAGCTCTACTCTGCCTGCAGACATCAACGATCTTGCACCCTCACACAGTCAGATGGCTTCCTTCAGTGCGCTGAGGTGTTTAACAACTCTGAAGACAATACTACCAGCAATGTCTTCCTTCTCTTTCACGTAGACGCTCCGACAGACAGTGCTTTCAGTTTGCTGCATGCATGGACACAGAACTGCGGTATAGGGAGAAGCACACGGTCAGCTGGCTGCAGCTAAATCTGGAGTGCACTCATATTCAATTCTGTATGGTAAATTCAGTTTTAACGGAGCAGAGCGAGCTGACAGGCAGAGTTAGAGACTTTTTCTGTCCGTTTCTCTCTTTACAAAGACGCATGTTGCAGTCAGAGTCTTCTCTGAAGAGGGCAATGAAGTCTCAGTAGTACCCGATGCGAGCACCACATACAACACAATTTATCAAATTACACAACGGATATACAGTATGAAAATAAGACTGATTGGATTATACTCACAGGAAGTATAAAACCTGTTACATGCGTAACACAGTAATGTCAGGGAAATTACTTTACTTAGAATCAAGTACTGCAGTTGTACATTTGAAATACCTTCCTAACTTTCTGATAGGAAGCCTTCTTGAGGTGGTATAAAACATTTCTTCTTATGAATATAAGAAGAAATGTTTTATACCATTATTTTATATTATTATTGGGTGATTTGAGTTGTGGACAACTATGACCACATGAATTAAAAAAATTAAACATTTCACTGCCCAAGTCAGCTATAACACAAGTCTTGTTCATTAGACTACATGCTGTACAGTATTTGTGGACAGATTTTGTCCCACGATTTATTATGCATTTCTTCTTCTTCGTTGCATGATTTAGAATAATAAGGTGAGAAATGGGTCTATTCTGAGTTCATCCTGCACTGCAGCAGCTAATAAAGTCCATTTAATCCCAAAAACGCTTTTCTTTTAGGCAGGCTGGAGCAGAAAACAACTCACCTTTCTCAAGTTGTACAGTAATGTCACATGTGTATGAAGGTGGATCAAACAAGCTAATCTTAAATGTCAAAGTAGAGAGGAGCCTAGTAGACCTATTTATTTTCATTCATTACACAATATGAATAAGCTATGCAGACAGTTGTAGAGAAAGAACATCTTTTTCTTCTGTTCTCTACTTGTTATAGTTACACAGTATTAGGGGTGTGGGCTGTATTAAAAGTATCCACTGTTCTCCCATGCTCTAACACACAGTAACGATGATATGTGTGCTGTTCTCACATTCTTCCTCTGTATGTACACATAAACAACAAGGCAGGGAAATATAAAAGGAATTTATTTTATTGTTTGGGTACATTATTGTTCAGTGTACATGCTCACATCTGAAACAAACTTTACGTGCTTGATAACTCTCCCACCCCTCAGACATCTACACGTCAATACCGATTTATATTCATAGCGGCAAGTGCTATGTAGCTCCACATAGGGGACACAGGAAGTGACATATAGCACCTTCATGCGGCGTCGGAACCGCGTAGGAAATTCACAGCCACACCGGCAGAGCTCCAGAATGTGCAACTCGGCCAGCTCACACGCGGACGCGCTACAAGTGCGAGGGCCCGCCCAACGCTGCTTGCAGCTTTAATTTACTTTATTTTTTTGTGTATTTAATTGGATGCTTATTTATTTATTGAGCACTTATTTATTTCTGTATTTATTTCTGACTGTGTCAGGATCGGTCCTCCATAGCGGGGTGGGAGAGTTATCAAGCACGTAAAGTTTGGTGCAGATGTGAGCATGTACACTGAAGTTACAACAACTTCCTGTGTCATGGCGAAGACTTGATCTCTGACGCCACGCCACGGACACGCCCATTGACGAAAACTCGCAAATAGCACAACTTTTCATCTTCAATGCCTTTAGAAGGCACAGCACAAATTTGAAGTCGGTCGGACTAAATCCCTAGGAGGAGTTCGTTAAAGTACGAAGTGTGTAAATCATCCAAAATTTGACGTAAAATTCAAAATGGCCGACTTCCTGTTGATTTTAGGGCATCGCTCCAAGAGGCTTTTTTGTGCGTCTGGACAAGATACACGTACCAAAGAAAATTCGTGCACGTAGGTGAAACGTGCGGCGGGGGCTGCTTCGTTAAAAGTCACTTCCTGTTGCCAGCAGGTGGCGCTATGACTGTGGGTGAATGTCAGCATGTACATGTGTTCAGGGCGGGACTCTCATCCTAGATGTACAGTTTGGTCCAGATGTGAGCATGTACACTGAAGTTACGACAACTTCCTGTGTCATGGCGAAGAGTTGATCTTTGACGCCACGCCACGGACACGCCCATTGACGAAAACTCGCAAATAGCACAACTTTTCACCTTCAATGCCTTTAGAAGGGACAGCAGAAATTTGAGGTCGGTCGGACTAAATCCCTAGGAGGAGTTCGTTAAAGTACGAAGTGTGTAAATCATCCAAAATTTGACATAAAATTCAAAATGGCCGACTTCCTGTTGATTTTAGGGCATCGCTCCAAGAAGCTTTTTTGTGCGTCTGGACAAGATACACGTACCACAGAAAATTGCCATGGGCTTGTACAGTGCACATCTCAAAATACCTGCCTTCACTAAAGGGAAACAGCAACTGCACCCAAGTGAACTTGAGACTACGAGGGGACTAGCAGCTGTTCGGATTCATGTAGAACGTGTCATTGGTCTCGTGAGGAACAAGTACACAATCTTAGAAAGTACAATACCCATCTCTCTTTGCCAGACTACAACTCCAGGAGAGCTTACATCTCTTGACAAGATGGTCAGAGTCTGCTGTGCTTTGTGCAACACTTGCCCATCTGTAGTGCCTTCAGAATAGAAAATTTAAGTGTAACACAAAATATGAACTTTTTTTGTATTTTGTAACTTTATTTGCTATAAAACAAAACAGCTGGCAGTAAAATACATAGCTCTTAATCATCTTTACTATTTCATAACAATCAGTTCATAACAATGAATGTTATGTTGAAAGGATATTTAAGCAAATAAAAGATGAAACCGATTAATCAAAAACTAAAGCAATACTACACTTTTTTTCTGCACTCCACACATTTCCATGTCTTCGGTACCCTGCTCAATTTAAGGCAAGACCTGTGAAAGTGCTTCCGCCTACACTGTCCAGATGTGCAGGTGATGTCATCTGTGTCACAAGGTTTACCGCAGTAGCATCCCATTTCAGGTGGCTGTTCTGTGGTTGCCCTGTCTGTATGAGAATGCCGTGGTGCTGTATACCATTTCCCCAGCAGCTCTGGTAGTACTCCGGTTTTGATGAATTCAGCCACTTTGAGGTAGGCGTTAGGGAAGAAAACAGGATCATACTGGATCCGCTGGATGAAAAACTCCTGCGGTGTCCATACCATGAAATCGCAGTAACTCACAGTGGCCACATGCATTTGAACTTGCACTTGATACATGAACTTGTGGTCTGTCTTAAGTGACATTGTCCCATCCTCTCTGAGGCCTAAACAGAATGATGGGTGTTTGCAGCTTTCAGCGAGTGAGCAGTCCCTGCTGTTGAATGGGCATTTTATCTCCAGCACACCATCACCATGGCAAGTGCATGTTACTATGCCGTCAGGTGATGCTCCAATCCAGGGGAGGTCTGGGTGGATGATGAACCCTGATGCATGAACCTGGAGGTATATACAGTATAATGATAAACTGTGTACAGATATTGATAGGATGTAGATATTGGGCTGGGCAATAAAACAATAATGATAATTATCACACACTTTTTCTCAATAAATGTTTGATTTAATTCATTTGAATCACAAAGAAATTAGCACTTTTACTTACTTTGCATTAATATTTTTTAAGAAAAGGAACTAAAAAAGATTTTACTTTATTTTACTAAAACACATTTGTTGAAAAAAGATTGTATCATAATAATTTTGAATGTTCTGCCTCAGATTTGTGAAGTGATCCACGGTTTGTCATCAAGTGTTTGTCACATTCTGACCATAAAAATATAGTTTAGAACCACAATTAACCACCTGGTTTCTTCAACTTTCACTCTGGAGCAAAAATCTGCCTTTAAGCTTGAAAGAAATAATAATTTGACATGACATGACACATTATCATGAGAATAATCAATATTGAATGAAATGAAATGTGATAACATTTTTGTCTATATCGCCCAGCCCTATGAACATATCATTCATCTCTTAGTTGTTGATGGACCTGGAAGTCTTCGTGGTGATCTTGCATCATAGCGACATAGTTTGCCCTTGCTCTTCCCTCATTCACTTGACCCCATCTGACAAAAATTGAAATATAAACTGTTTATTAAATTGTATTGTATTTGTCTGAATGACATTTAATGCCTATCAACATTTACCTAAATGTGTTGCACTCTGACCACTCATAAATGCCTTTGCTTATAATTTGCTTGTAATCTGATTCTTCTCATTGACTTGAATAGCTAACCTGGTTACATCATGGCTACACAAATCCAACCTTCATGTTTAATTGTGCTTTACTCTACGCACCTTGTTGCCTCAGTGGAAAACTGAGAAGAGAGCGGATAGCAAATCCTTTTGATCAAGGATACGGGTTTGTTTGCTTTGGCTGCCTCGCAGAATACCGACGCTGTGACTCTTCAAACCATACCCTACTTTTACTCTGCTCCCTGGTCTCCTCCTCAACTACCAAACACTGGAAAAGTTAGTTTGTTCATTAGTTAGTTGACTTGTCATGAATTTCAACTTCACAGGCAGAAATAATTTTACTAGTGATTACTTTGATTTTCAACTGAAGAGATTGACAAATGGAAATATTAACACCAACCTGTTTTTATAATATTTACCTGTTGCTGTGTCAGATGTAGGTTATCAAAGACCTTGGAAGTCTCAACCAGTAGTGTGGGCAGGTCTACCTCTAGCCAGGTGCTTGAATATAAGGTTGACAAAGGAGTGGGCAAGTCCAGCTGCATCACCTTTGGCGTGTACCTACAGTGGTGGAAGATGTGCCCAGATATTTGACTTAAGCAAAAATATGCTGTGACGTGAAACTTCTGCAGTAAAATGTATACTTAGACCAAGGAATAAAAAGTATAAGCCTCAATATACTTCATTAAAGTATACATCATGTTATTGGATGTATTTAATTACATTTCACCACTGTGTACCTGTGGGAGTGGCCCTCAATGACAGAAAGGATGGCACTTTTCTTTGGCTTAGACTCTTGCTTCTCACTCTGATGAAGCATCTCAAAAAACATCCTGCACTCTTCATCTGATGGCCTAATATCAGGAAAACCAGGGCCTTGAACATGACGGGGCTCTCAGTTATGACAGAAATTGATGTTTTGGATCTCTGCATATTGGACATCTCTGACAGACGCCGTACTTGGCTGTGCCCATGCACAGGGCTTCTGGGTGCAAGCCTGCCCATCCCTGATATCAACAGCAGCCAACACACAATACAAGCAGAGCTGATGCATGTGTGCATACCTCTCCTAAACCTGCCTTACAGGTACAATGAGCCATTAAAACAGTCCCATCATCCTGTACTGTGATCCAGGGGTGTGTTGGGGTTACACTGAGGCTTTGTGAATGCTTCACCTGCAAATTTTAACGAGAAGTTAACAAACTACATGTTAGCTAGCTAGATTAAAACATGTAGTTTAAAATGGGGACATAATGTTATTCTAGACATCTAGCAAAAGTAAATTTACAGTAGTGGTTGATTTATGTTATGTTGCTATTTGCTTGAGTAACGTTAATGTTAATATCACTTGAATAAAACACTGCCACTTACCCTTCCTGTGATCAAGAACATTTTCTTCATCTCCAGATGATGAATTTTGGGATCATTAACCCATCCTGAGGTGAAGTAGCGGTAGGCTTCGGTGCTTTTAAACGCCTTGAGGGCTTCCCCGGTGTATGGAGATGGATTGTGGACGAGGTAAATGTAAATATCAGCAAACGTCAAATTTGGCAGGTTTTTGCTAGACTTTAGTGGAGTCAGCAGTTCACTGGACAGTAGATATGGATCGAAACCTAACGTATCAACCTTCTTCAAATACCGTTGCTTTTCGTCGGTGGTGAGGTGTGCTATTTTCGTGTGCGACATCATTCATTCTAACGAAAGAGGGGCTGCGCAGCGGTCCTAAAGATGGCGGCCACAACAAAAAAGTCACGTGACTGATATCCATGAATTAGCAAGTTATGGCATAAGAGAGTAAAGGCTTAATAGCCAATGGTAACTTATGGTGATCAACATCCTTTATCCATCGTGGTCAGTGATTTCTTTTTTTTTGTTGTTGTAAATAAATGTAATGTAATATTCACTCGTCTTTCAGCTCTGGTTTGGTCTTCACCAACTCTTGAAAACAATATCTGGCTCTTTAGCTGCTAAATTTTCACCAGCAGGTCACAAACTGCTGTTTGCTAATGAGGAGGTAGTGAACAGTTTAGTTGATGAAACAGCTACCTGCGGCTGGAAACCAGTGCTGAGACTGAACCTTTGCAGAGCTGTGTGGACCTGCAGAGATGGTCATAATTCTCTGTGAATATAGTACAAGTACCCTTGTTGAAAAGTTGAATTCGTAAGAAATAAAACGCACACTTCACCACTTCAACACACTAAGGGGTTTTCCTTCTGAAATTGTATGACCAGTAGCTCATGGCTAATGTCAGCTAATGTTAGCATTCATTTGTGAGTCAGTTTACTGTTTTGTCTCTTGCACTTTTGTAGCTGCACTACTATACTATACTAAGTTTTAACATTTACTATTTCCCATAATTGTTATTTTGCCATTGTCTAGTAGTTAGATAAACTTTTCATTAAAGGATTGGTTACATTTTCCCAGTACTTGCTGTTTTTAGTTTTATGGTGATTTATTTAGTTTTACTTTCACCACCATCACTCTCCTTCTAAAGCCCTCACTTGTTCTTGAAGATGTCTTTTTCTTTTATAATCCCTGAAGTTAGGGAGTGTGTAGGTTATTCTAGTTGCGGTGAACAGCATTTTGACAGCCCCTCTCAGAAACATGTGTCCTATTTGTGATTTCCCTCTCAGGGTCGCTGACTCCATACTAACCTTACTTTGCTATAAATTAATATCACAGGAAAATAACTTTTATTCAGCTTGTCTGTGTCAGTGTTAGTATAGAGTCTAATATTTTCCATCACACTGATGGGCCTTGGAAGGCTGAATGTGGAAACACAATGCTTACGGTGCTTGGATTAAATGATTATCAACAGTATTCAATTTCTTCTTTTTACAAAATCACTTTTACAAATCATACCATCAGTTTTGGGATTTAATCCAGGCAGCTGTTCATTTCTGATCATCAAAAGATAGATTCAGATGTTTAGTCTATCATGTATGCCACATATTCAACAAAAGAGTTATTGATGGCTGTAATCAACAAAAAGCAAGAAGTGAGTATTGGACTTGCACTCATCAGGTGGATACAAATCAACTCCAGATGAAAGCTAGTGTTGCTCTGTGTCTGCTGGGACACAAACACGAGAAATTGGCCAGTGCCATGGACCTCTGACAGATCCCAGTGCAGCATAATGAATCTCACAGTCACTCTGGCTCATATGACAGCTTCCTGAGGCCAGATGGCACTCATCCTGGCACCTCCAGCACCCCACTGTTGGAACTGAAATCTGTTCACACTGATGACCCACTGCAATTATGGTGGAGGCTGTAACCTGTGGGCCATCCTGCTGAAAAGAGGGAAACCTAGACTATGGCCCTGTTGATGTGTGATGCTATTTCACTATAAATGATATATGGTCTGTACTCTCATAGCTCCTTTTGAGTCTTCTGACCACTCAAAGTGCTTTTACACTACATGTCACATTCACTGCATTCACACAGTGATGGCAGAGTCTGCCATGCAAGGAACCATCTGCTCATGAGGAACAGAAACTAATACAATCGCACACAAAGACAACACAGCCATTAGGAGCAATAGTGGGGTTCAGTATCTTGCTCAAGGACGCTTTGACGCAGACTGGAGGGCTGGGGAGGCTGTTTTGTTGATACACCATGGATCTTGAGCACTTTCTCTGCTTTCCATTAGTGGAGAGAAAACCTTAACCACATGGAGGGAGCACCATGGCCTGTAGCAAACTCCTTAGTGTCAGTCCCAAATTTAAGATTCACCACTAGGGTGCAGCATGGCCAGCATAAACACAACTACAATTTGACTCTTTGGCTGTGTTCGAAAAGTCTTTTTTGCTTAGGAAGGTTCCTAACTGAGTGAAGTGAACCAGAAGTATTTCAGTGGCAGCCATGATAAGAGCTGTTCGAATTCTCAAAAGCTAAGGAAAGGTGCCTCAATGCTTCCTTTCATATCTCCTTCAGCATAGGGTACACCTGACCATCCTTTATAAAAGGAAAGGAGAGAATGCCGTCCCACAATTCCTTGCAGCGGCAACATTTAAAGCAGCGCACGTTCTCAAACTCAAACGATAAAATCCATCAGCCACATTTAGCAAGATCTTTGCAATACAGACGCACATTGTGATACTTTAATAAGACTCACAATTACCTTCTTTCTTTTGGTTTGTTAGGGCCCAAGCACGAACCGTGCGAGGTCCCTATTGAATTTGTAAAGATTATTTAGGGCCTGAGCACGAACCGTGCAAGGTCCCTATTGAATTTGTAAAGATTATATATATATATATATATATATATATATTTTTTTTTCTGCTCAATTTCGGGAGCCTAAACATACTCGAAAACTCACCAAACTTTGCACACATGTCAGAAGTGGTGAAAAATTAGGTATTTTATGGGTTTCGCGCATGGGCGTGGCAAAATGACTTGCTAGCGCCACCTAGAAAATTGGAAAAAATTTGCCCCTCGTTCACGTTCAACCTATGTATCATATCAAGACGCACAAAAAAGCCTCAAGAACCCATACCCTAAAGTCAACAGGAAGTCGGCCATTTTTGGATGATTTACACACTTCGTACATGCTCACATCTGGACCAAACTGTACATGTAGGATGAGAGTCCCGCCCTGAACAAATGTACATGCTGACATTCAACCACAGTCATAGCGCCACCTGCTGGCAACAGGAAGTGACCTTTAATGGAGCAGCCCCCACCGCACGTTTCACCTACGTGCACTAATTTTCTGTGGTACGTGTATCGCGCTACAAGTGCGAGGGCCCGCCCAACGCTGCTTGCAGCTTTAATTATGGCCCGAGCACGACCGTTCGAGGTCCCTATTGAATTTGTAAAGATTATATTTTTTTTTTTTCTTCTGCAAAGTAAGCTCCATTTTGGGGACCTAAACATACTCGAAAACTCACCAAACTTTGCACACATGTCAGAACTGGTGAAATATTTCGTATTTTATGGGTTTCGCGCATGGGCGTGGCAAAATGACTCGCTAGCGCCACCTAGAAAATTGGAAAAAATTAGCCCCTCGTTCACATTCAACATACATGCACGAAATTTTCAGTTGGCATGTATCATACCAAGACGCACAAAAAAGCCTCAAGAACCCATACCCTAAACTCAACAGGAAGTCGGCCATTTTGAATTTTACGGCCATTTTTGGATGATTTACACACTTCGTACTTTAACGAACTCCTCCTAGGGATTTAGTTGGATCGACGTCAAATTTCTGCTGTGCCTTCTAAAGGCATTGAAGATGAAAAGTTGTGCTATTTGCGAGTTTTCATCAATGGGCGTGTCCGTGGCGTCGATGATTCGCCATGACACAGGAAGTTGTTGTAACTTCAGTGTACATGCTCACATCTGAGCAAAACTTTACGTGCTTGATAACTGTCCGGCCCCAAACACATCTACACGCCAATATTCATTTCTAGTCATAGCGCCAAGTGCTATGTAGCTCCACAAAGGGGAAACAGGAAGTGACATATGACACCTTCATGCAGTGTCTGAAGCGCATAGCAAATTCACAGCCGCACCGGCAGAGCTCCAGAATATGCAACGCGGCCGGCTCACACCCGGACGTGCTACAAGTGCGAGGGCCCGCCCAACGCTGCTTGCAGCTTTAATTTATGTTTCTGGTTGTTGAAATAAGCAATTAAGTGTTTTCTACAATAAAAAAAAAAAATCACCGACTATGACGGATAAAGGAGGTTGATCACCATGTAAGTTACCATTGGCTATTAAGCCTTTTCTCTCTTATGCCATAACTTGCTAATATGCATATATCTTAAACTGTCAACAATAACTGAGATCCATGCGAGCTGTTACTGGTCTTGTAACGTGATCAAAGTAAGGATAATGTTGCAGCGTGTAGCCTCACGTTATGTACTGCAGCCCTCAGCAAATTAATTTTACTTCAGTCACAGATGCTGACACCCTTGCCTTAATAAAGGCAAAGATCAAGCTGGATAACCTCTACAGATGACAGATGATGACAGAGCGCTGCACAGCGCATATATTCTCTCAGCATCTCCTCTCGCCCCGTCGCTCCTTTTCTTTCTCTCTCTCTCTCTCTCTCTCTCTCTCTCTCTCTCTCTCTCTCGCTCTCTCTCTCTCTCTCTCTCGGTACAGTTAGGCTGTCATTCTGTGGGAAACACTGTATTTACATACAATTGGGATTCATGTTGATAAATACGCCTATGGGTGGGCAGGAGGGTGAGTGTGAGCAAGCATTCTCAATGTGACAACCCTTACCATTATTTAGTGACTGGTATCCTATCTGCCTTTTTGCTATCTTTTTTATTAAGTAATATATTCCACCGTGTTCTCCACCTTTAGATGGCCTGCATTACAACAACATGGGGAGCAGTGTCAAAGATGCGCTTTTTGTTGTCCATCTTCAGAACATTGTAGTTTCATCACTGCAGGTCACATCAGTAAAATCCGCCATCGCATAATTACGTCGCTTAGAAAAGAGCAGTCAGATTCTCTTAGACATGCCGTCCTCTTTTCCTAAATCCTACGGATTCTCCTTCACATCTTTCCTTGACCTCATGATGTTTTCTATCGAGGTCAAGGAAAGGAGGTTAGGAAAGGAAATTTTTTTGACTTGTCAACCGCAGCCTTTATGTTTAGGCAGAAGCAGGAGCAGACCCTGAGATGTCTCTCCTGTGTTAGCATCAGAAGCACAGTTTGAGAATCCACCTTTCCGCCTACCAATAAGTGTACCAGATGTTTATGGAGCAAGCATAGATGATCCTCTGACAGGAACCAGTTGTCTAAGCACACCAGAGCTGTGGACTAAAGACTTGGGTCCAACTAAAGTCACAAAACTTGAGTTACATGAGATTTGAATTGTTTTAACTAGAGACTTGAAATGAAAAACATTCTCAGGTCTCAAGTTTTGCAACATTAAAACCACAAAACAATAAAAAATGTAAATGACCGTGTAGTTTGGGATAAATTAATCTTTTTTGAAAAGCCCCGGATCTCAGAAGGATATTTAAAAATCAAACAACAAAAGGCAGAAAATTTATCTTTACTCGCTTAACTAACGTTACGTGCGCGGGAGGGAGGGAGCGAGCGAGAGAGAGAGATTATTGTTATTATTTATTCTCCTGCAAATTAGCGGAGAATAAGATGATCCAGCTGTAGCTCTGTGTCCTCTCTGCTCCACCTGAAGCGGCTGTGAGCTGCACTTTATCAGAGGCGCTGAAATTAACTTGTGTGGATTAGTGGTAAGGTTAATCACCTGATAAGGTGACATAGGAGGCATTATACATATTTCATTTCAAAATCTATGTTTTGTCCCCCCCTCTTTCCTAATGTAAATTTTTATTTTACATTGCCTTCCTGGCTTAGGCGATTTCGGAGCTGGCTCATATAGGAGGTGTTTACTAAGTGACCAGTCAATCACTCACACACTCCACATCAGTCCCGGACAAAATGTAGCCTATAGAAATGTTTAGGGAGAAAAAAAGGTTGCTCAAGGCCGGTGCAGTTTCTTCTTTTGTGCTGCTGTTACTTCTAGCTGAAGGCAGCAGTGATGATGTCTGCAGCAGGGGTGGGTACATCTAATGTAGGAATACTCTTAATTTTGCTACATTTTCCATTCATACCTTTTATAACTTCACCTGTCTGTAATCTGCATTTTGCTTCATTAACCGAAATGAGCTGTGATCCAGGCAGTTTTGCAGTAAAACGCTGGTCTGGTGTTTGTCACAGTCAAAGAGCTGGGCGGATGCAAATATTTAGAAAATCAGGCAAATATATTTTCAGTTTAAGGCTTTATTGTTCTACTAATACAACTGAAATCTAGTGAGCGCACACCATGGCACTGGTGACCGTGTTGCAGCCTGCATCACTCTTTAACAAGAGCTACTGCAAAGCAAGCGGTTTGGTTGGCTACATCTCCATAATAATAGGCACAGGCAACAAAAGTTGGCTGGGCAGCAAAACTGATATTTTAAAGTGACCTTTAAAATAGGTTGTAACTAAATCAAAATGATTTCATTTATTATTGATTACGTAAAAAGATGCCACATGCACATTTAAAGAGTTTACCTCAATCAGTCACCACTGCCTGTGTTAATTCAACAGTGATAATATTAAAGGTTGATCTACAGGAGAAACATATCTGAAAGCAACCCAGAATGCCTGAGAGCTGTTCTGCATTATATTCTGTTAGTTTTAGATTTTAAATTGTTTTATTATACCTTTATTGAATCAGAAAAACGTTTTTTTACAAGAGTGTCCTGGCCAATGCAGGCAGTAGTACAATTGTACATTTAAGATGGAAATAAATAATCAGTTACAAGGTCATAAAATATCAAAATGTTCTTAAATATTCACCACAATTCAGCAATACCTGAATTTTGTGTTTTGCTGTACATAAATAATTTCCACAATAAATTGATGCAGAAAAGGCAGAAATTGGTGCAGAAAGACTCTCATCATTCTCTATTTCAGAGCTGTTCATACTGCTCATAATGTATACTGTACGTACTGTATACCAAATCCACCTACTGCATGTACATAACACCTGCACATAATACTTTTTATTCATTTCATCCAGCATTCTCTGCAATATGCTCCATCACACTGTGTACATGAGTACATGTATGCATGTATGTGTATGTGCACCTGTATATCACATCCACCTCCGACATGTACATAATAATAACAATAATGGTAATTAAAGCTGCAAGCAGCGTTGGGCGGGCCCTCGCACTTGTAGCGCGGCCGAGTTGCACATTCTGGAGCTCTGCCGGTGCGGCTGTGAATTTGCTACGCGGTTCTGACGCCGCATGAAGGTGCTATATGTCACTTCCTGTGTCCCCTATGTGGAGCTACATAGCACTTGCCGCTATGAATATAAATCGGTATTGGCGTGTACATGTCTTCGGGGTGGGACAGTTATCAAGCACGTAAAGTTTGTTTCAGATGTGAGCATGTACACTGAAGTTACAACAACTTCCTGTGTCATGGCGAAGAGTTGATCTTTGACGCCACGCCACGGACACGCCCATTGACGGAAACTCGCAAATAGCACAACTTTTCATCTTCAATGCCTTTAGAAGGCACAGCACAAATTTGAGGTCGGTCGGACTAAATCCCTAGGAGGAGTTCGTTAAAGTACGAAGTGTGTAAATCATCCAAAATTTGACGTAAAATTCAAAATGGCCGACTTCCTGTTGGTTTTAGGGCATCGCTCCAAGAGGCTTTTTTGTGCGTCTGGACAAGATACACGTACCACTGAAAATTCGTGCACGTAGGTGAAACGTGCAGCGGGGGCTGCTTCGTTAAAAGTCACTTCCTGTTGCCAGCAGGTGGCGCTATGACTGTGGGTGAATGTCGGCATGTACATGTGTTCAGGGCGGGACTCTCATCCTACATGTACACTTTGGTCCAGATGTGAGCATATACACTGAAGTTACGACAACTTCCTGTGTCATGGCGAAGACTTGATCTTTGACGCCACGCCACGGACACGCCCATTGACGAAAACTTGCAAATAGCACAACTTTTCATCTTCAATGCCTTTAGAAGGCACAGCAGAAATTTGAAGTCGGTCGGACTAAATCCCTAGGAGGAGTTCGTTAAAGTACGAAGTGTGTAAATCATCCAAAATTTGACGTAAAATTCAAAATGGCCGACTTCCTGTTGGGTTTAGGCTATGGCTCTAAGAGACTTTTTTGTGCGTCTGGACAAGATACACGTACCACAGAAAATTCGTGCACGTAGGTGAAACGTGCAGCGGGGGCTGCTTCGTTAAATGTCACTTTCTGTTGCCAGCAGGTGGCGCTATGACTGTGGGTGAATGTCGGCATGTACATGTGTTCAGGGCGAGACTCTCATCCTACATGTACAGTTTGGTCCAGATGTGAGTATGTACACTGAAGTTACAACAACTTCCTGTTTCATGGCGAATCATCGACGCCACGGACACGCCCATTGACGAAAACTTGCAAATAGCACAACTTTTCATCATCAATGCCTTTAGAAGGCACAGCAGAAATTTGACGTCGATCCGACTAAATCCCTAGGAGGAGTTCGTTAAAGTACGAAGTGTGTAAATCATCCAAAAATGGCCGTAAACTTCAAAATGGCCGACTTCCTGTTTACTTTAGGCTATGGGTTCTTGAGGCTTTTTTGTGCGTCTTGATATGATACATGTCCCCAGAAAATTTCATACATGTAGGTTGAACGTGAATGAGGGGCTAATCTTTTCCAATTTTCTAGGTGGCGCTAGTGAGTCATTTTGCCACGCCCATGTGCGAAACTTGTAGAATACGAAATTTTTCACCGGTTCTGACATGTTTGGAAATTTTGGTGAGTTTTCGAGTATGTTTAGGCCATGTCAGTTGAGCCTACTTTGCAGAAAAAAGAAAAATTAAAGCTGCAAGCAGCGTTGGGCGGGCCCTCGCACTTGTAGCGCGTCCGCGCGTGAACCGGCCGAGTTGCATATTCTGGAGCTCAGCCGGTGCGGCTGTGAATTTGTTACGCGGTTCCGACGCCGCATGAAGGTGCTATATGTCACTTCCTGTGTCCCCTATGTGGAGCTACATAGCACTTGCCGCTATGAATATAAATCGGTATTGGCGTGTAGATGTCTGCGGGGTGGGACAGTTATCAAGCACGTAAAGTTTGTTTCAGATGTGACCATGTACACTGAACAATAATGTACCCAAACAATAAAATAAATTCCTTTTATATTTCCCTGCCTTGTTGTTTATGTGTACATACAGAGGAAGAATGTGAGAACAGCACACATTTCATCGTTACTGTGTTTCTGCTCCAGCCTGCCTAAAAGAAAAGCGTTTTTGGGATTAAATGGACTTTTTTAGCTGCTGCAGTGCAGGATGAACTCAGAATAGACCCATTTCTCACCTTATTATTCTAAACCATGCAACGAAGAAGAAGAAATGCATAATAAATCCTGGGACAAAATCTGTCCACAAATACTGTACAGCATGTAGTCTAATGAACAAGACTTGTGTTATAGCTGACTTGGGCAGTGAAATGTTAAATTTTTTTAATTCATGTGGTCATAGTTGTCCACAACTCAAATCAGAATATAAGAAGAAATGTTTTATACCACCTCAAGAAGGCTTCCTATCAGAAAGGTAGGAAGGTATTTCAAATGTACAACTGCAGTACTTAAATCTAAGTAAAGTAATTTCCCTGACATTACTGTGTTACGCATGTAACAGGTTTTATACTTCCTGTGAGTATAATCCAATCAATCTTATTTTCATACTGTATATCCGTTGTGTAATTTGATAAATTGTGTTGTATGTGGTGCTCGCATCGGGTACTACTGAGACTTCATTGCCCTCTTCAGAGAAGACTCTGACTGCAACATGCGTCTTTGTAAAGAGAGAAACAGACAGAAAAAGTCTCTAACTCTGCCTGTCAGCTCGCTCTGCTCCGTTAAAACTGAATTTACCATACAGAATTGAATACGAGTGCACTCCAGATTTAGCTGCAGCCAGCTGACCGTGTGCTTCTCCCTATACCGCAGTTCTGTGTCCATGCATGCAGCAAACTGAAAGCACTGTCTGTCGGAGCGTCTACGTGAAAAGAGAAGGAAGACATTGCTGGTAGTATTGTCTTCAGAGTTGTTAAACACCTCAGCGCACTGAAGGAAGCCATCTGACTGTGTGAGGGGCAAGATTGTTGATGTCTGCAGGCAGAGTAGGAGCTCTCCTGTCTGACTGGTCCACCAATAGCAGAGAAGATGACCCCTTGAGACACAGCCCCTCCTCATTTGCATAATGAGGCAGAAATGCATACAAAAATTTAAAAAAGACAGGCAGAAATAAATACCATGGGTGAAAATAAATAAGGTAAATAAATACAAAGGAAGAATAAAACAGACAAAAATATTAAAACACACACATAAATAAATACATTTAAAAAATTAGTAATAAATAAAGTTGAATAAACAAATAAGGTAATTATAACAAAGGTGAATAGTAAAGGCACTAATTAAAATATACATTTATGTCTCCTTGTATAATTTAATTACTACCTACATTTATTTATTTACTTTATTTTTTTTGTGTATTTAATTGGATGCTTATTTATTTATTGAGCATTTATTTATTTCTGTATTTATTTCTGACTGTGTCAGGATCGGTCCTCCATAGTGGGGTGGGAGAGTTATCAAGCACGTAAAGTTTGGTTCAGATGTGAGCATGTACACTGAAGTTACAACAACTTCCTGTGTCATGGCGAAGACTTGATCTCTGACGCCACGCCACGGACACACCCATTGACGAAAACTCGCAAATAGCACAACTTTTCATCTTCAATGCCTTTAAATTTCTGGGGACATGTATCATATCAAGACGCACAAAAAAGCCTCAAGAACCCATAGCCTAAAGTCAACAGGAAGTCGGCCATTTTGAATTTTATGGCCATTTTTGGATGATTTACACACTTCGTACTTTAACGAACTCCTCCTAGGGATTTAGTCGGAACGACGTCAAATTTCTGCTGTGCCTTCTAAAGGCATTGACGATGAAAAGTTGTGCTATTTGCGCGTTTTCGTCAATGGGCGTGTCCGTGGCGTCGATGATTCGCTATGAAACAGGAAGTTGTTGTAACTTCAGTGTACATGCTCACATCTGGACCAAACTGTACATCTAGGATGATAGTCCCGCCCTGAACACATGTACATGCCGACATTCACTTTAAAGGTCACTTTCTGTTGCCAGCAGGTGGCGCTATGACTGTGGGTGAATGTCGGCATGTACATGTGTTCAGGGCGGGACTCTCATCCTACATGTACAGTTTGGTCCAGATGTGAGCATGTACACTGAAGTTACAACAACTTCCTGTTTCATAGCGAATCATCAACGCCACGGACACGCCCATTGACGAAAACTCGCAAATAGCACAACTTTTCATCGTCAATGCCTTTAGAAGGCACAGCAGAAATTTGACGTCGATCCGATTAAATCCCTAGGAGGAGTTCGTTAAAGTATGAACTGTGTAAATCATCCAAAAATGGCCGTAAAATTCAAAATGGCCGACTTCCTGTTGACTTTAGGGTATGGGTTCTTGAGGCTTTTTTGTGCGTCTTGATATGATACATGTCCCCAGAAAATTTCGTACATGTAGGTTGAACGTGAACGAGGGGCTAATTTTTTCCAATTTTCTAGGTGGCGCTAGCGAGTCATTTTGCCACGCCCATGTGCGAAACTTGTAGAATACGAAATTTTTCACCGGTTCTGACATGTTTGCAAATTTTGGTGAGTTTTCGAGTATGTTTAGGCCATGTCAGTTGGGCCTACTTTGCAGAAAAAAAAAAAAAAAAATTAAAGCTGCAAGCAGCGTTGGGCGGGCCCTCGCACTTGTAAGCGCGTCCGCGCGTGAGCCGGCCGAGTTGCATATTCTGGAGCTCTGCCGGTGCGGCTGTGAATTTCCTACGCGGTTCCGACGCCGCATGAATGTGCTATATGTCACTTCCTGTGTCCCCTATGTGGAGCTACATAGCACTTGCCGCTATGAATATAAATCGGTATTGCGTGTAGATGTCTGCGGGGTGGGAGAGTTATCAAGCACGTAAAGTTTGTTTCAGATGTGACATGTACACTGAACAATAATGTACCCAAACAATAAAATAAATTCCTTTTATATTTCCCTGCCTTGTTGTTTATGTGTACATACAGAGGAAGAATGTGAGAACAGCACACATTTCATCGTTACTGTGTGTTAGAGCATGGGAGAACAGTGGATACTTTTAATACAGCCCACACCCCTAATACTGTGTAACTATAACAAGTAGAGAACAGAAGAAAAAGATGTTCTTTCTTTACAACTGTCTGCATAGCTTATTCATATTGTGTAATGAATGAAAATAAATAGGCCTACTAGGCTCCTCTCTACTTTGACATTTAAGATTAGCTTGTTTGATCCACCTTCATACACATGTGACATTACTGTACAACTTGAGAAAGGTGAGTTGTTTTCTGCTCCAGCCTGCCTAAAAGAAAAGCGTTTTTGGGATTAAATGGACTTTATTAGCTGCTGCAGTGCAGGATGAACTCAGAATAGACCCATTTCTCACCTTATTATTCTAAATCATGCAACGAAGAAGAAGAAATGCATAAGAAATCCTGGGACAAAATCTGTACAAATACTGTACAGCATGTAGTCTGATGAACAAGACTTGTGTTATAGCTGACTTGGGCAGTGAAATTTTTTTTAATTCATGTGGTCATAGTTGTCCACAACTCAAATCAGAATATAAGAAGAAATGTTTTATACCACCTCAAGAAGGCTTCCTATCAGAAAGGTAGGAAGGTATTTCAAATGTACAACTGCAGTACTTAAATCTAAGTAAAGTAATTTCCCTGACATTTTTGTGTTACTTTACTTTTAATAGACGCATGTAACAGGTTTTATACTTCCTGTGAGTATAATCCAATCAATCTTATTTTCATACTGTATATCCGTTGTGTAATTTGATAAATTGTGTTGTATGTCGTGCTCGCATCTCAGAGAAGACTCTGACTGCAACATGCGTCTTTGTAAAGAGAGAAACGGACAGAAAAAGTCTCTAACTCTGCCTGTCAGCTCGCTCTGCTCCGTTAAAACTGAATTTACCATACAGAATTGAATACGAGTGCACTCCAGATTTAGCTGCAGCCAGCTGACCGTGTGCTTCTCCCTATACCGCAGTTCTGTGTCCATGCATGCAGCAAACTGAAAGCACTGTCTGTCGGAGCGTCTACGTGAAAAGAGAAGGAAGACATTGCTGGTAGTATTGTCTTCAGAGTTGTTAAACACCTCAGCGCACTGAAGGAAGCCATCTGACTGTGTGAGGGGCAAGATCGTTGATGTCTGCAGGCAGAGTAGGAGCTCTCCTGTCTGACTGGTCCACCAATAGCAGAGAAGATGACCCCTTGAGACACAGCCCCTCCTCATTTGCATAATGAGGCAGAAATGCATACAAAATTTAAAAAAGACAGGCAGAAATAAATACCATGGGTGAAAATAAATAAGGTAAATAAATACAAAGGAAGAATAAACAGACAAAAATATTAAAACACACACATAATAAATACATTAAAAAAATTAGTAATAAATAAAGTTGAATAAACAAATAAGGTAATTATAACAAAGGTGAATAAGTAAAGGCACTAATTAAAATATAACATTTATGTCTCCTTGTATAATTTAATTACTACCTACATTTATTTATTTACTTTATTTTTTTGTGTATTTAATTGGATGCTTATTTATTTATTGAGCATTTATTTATTTCTGTATTTATTTCTGGCTGTGTCAGGATCGGTCCTCCATAACGGGGTGGGAGAGTTATCAAGCACGTAAAGTTTGTTTCAGATGTGAGCATGTACACTGAACAATAATGTACCCAAACAATAAAATAAATTCCTTTTATATTTCCCTGCCTTGTTGTTTATGTGTACATACAGAGGAAGAATGTGATAACAGCACACATTTCATCGTTACTGTGTGCTATACCGCAGTTCTGTGTCCATGCATGCAGCAAACTGAAAGCACTGTCTGTCGGAGCGTCTACGTGAAAAGAGAAGGAAGACATGGCTGGTAGTATTGTCTTCAGAGTTGTTAAACACCTCAGCGCACTGAAGGAAGCCATCTGACTGTGTGAGGGGCAAGATCGTTGATGTCTGCAGGCAGAGTAGGAGCTCTCCTGTCTGACTGGTCCACCAATAGCAGAGAAGATGACCCCTTGAGACACAGCCCCTCCTCATTTGCATAATGAGGCAGAAATGCATACAAAATTTAAAAAGACAGGCAGAAATAAATACCATGGGTGAAAATAAATAAGGTAAAAAATACAAAGGAAGAATAAAACAGACAAAAATATTAAAACACACATAAATAAATACATTAAAAAAATTAGTAATAAAAAATAATAAATAAGGTAATTATAACAAAGGTGAATAAGTAAAGGCACTAATTAAAATATATACATTTATGTCTCCTTGTATAATTTAATTAATACCAACATTTATTTATTTACTTTATTTTTTTGTGTATTTAATTGGATGCTTATTTATTTATTGAGCATTTATTTATTTCTGTATTTATTTCTGACTGTGTCAGGATCGGTCCTCCATAGCGGGGTGGGAGAGTTATCAAGCACGTAAAGTTTGGTTCAGATGTGAGCATGTACACTGAAGTTACAACAACTTCCTGTGTCATGGCGAAGACTTGATCTCTGACGCCACGCCACGGACACACCCATTGACGAAAACTCGCAAATAGCACAACTTTTCATCTTCAATGCCTTTAGAAGGCACAGCACAAATTTGAAGTCGGTCGGACTAAATCCCTAGGAGGAGTTCGTTAAAGTACGAAGTGTGTAAATCATCCAAAATTTGACGTAAAATTCAAAATGGCCGACTTCCTGTTGATTTTAGGGCATCGCTCCAAGAGGCTTTTTTGTGCGTCTGGACAAGATACACGTACCACAGAAAATTCGTGCACGTAGGTGAAACGTGCGGCGGGGGCTGCTTCGTTAAAAGTCACTTCCTGTTGCCAGCAGGTGGCGCTATGACTGTGGGTGAATGTCAGCATGTACATGTGTTCAGGGCGGGACTCTCATCCTACATGTACAGTTTGGTGCAGATGTGAGCATGTACACTGAAGTTACGACAACTTCCGTGTCATGGCGAAGAGTGATCTTTGACGCCACGCCACGGACACGCCCATTGACGAAAACTTGCAAATAGCACAACTTTTCATCTTCAATGCCTTTAGAAGGCACAGCAAAATTTGAGGTCGGTCGGACTAAATCCCTAGGAGGAGTTCGTTAAAGTACGAAGTGTGTAAATCATCCAAAATTTGACGTAAAATTCAAAATGGCCGACTTCCTGTTGGGTTTAGGCTATGGCTCCAAGAGACTTTTTTGTGCGTCTGGACAAGATACACGTACCACAGAAAATTCGTGCACGTAGGTGAAACGTGCGGCGGGGGCTGCTTCGTTAAAAGTCACTTCCTGTTGCCAGCAGGTGGCGCTATGACTGTGGGTGAATGTCAGCATGTACATGTGTTCAGGGCGGGACTCTCATCCTACATGTACAGTTTGGTCCAGATGTGAGCATGTACACTGAAGTTACGACAACTTCCGTGTCATGGCGAAGAGCTGATCTTTGACGCCACGCCACGGACACGCCCATTGACGAAAACTTGCAAATAGCACAACTTTTCATCTTCAATGCCTTTAGAAGGCACAGCAAAATTTGAGGTCGGTCGGACTAAATCCCTAGGAGGAGTTCGTTAAAGTACGAAGTGTGTAAATCATCCAAAATTTGACGTAAAATTCAAAATGGCCGACTTCCTGTTGGGTTTAGGCTATGGCTCCAAGAGACTTTTTTGTGCGTCTGGACAAGATACACGTACCACAGAAAATTCGTGCACGTAGGTGAAACGTGCGGCGGGGGCTGCTTCGTTAAAGGTCACTTTCTGTTGCCAGCAGGTGGCGCTATGACTGTGGGTGAATGTCGGCATGTACATGTGTTCAGGGCGGGACTCTCATCCTACATGTACAGTTTGGTCCAGATGTGAGCATGTACACTGAAGTTACAACAACTTCCTGTTTCATAGCGAATCATCGACGCCACGGACACGCCCATTGACGAAAACGCGCAAATAGCACAACTTTTCATCGTCAATGCCTTTAGAAGGCACAGCAGAAATTTGACGTCGATCCGACTAAATCCCTAGGAGGAGTTCGTTAAAGTACGAAGTGTGTAAATCATCCAAAAATGGCCGTAAAATTCAAAATGGCCGACTTCCTGTTGACTTTAGGCTATGGGTTCTTGAGGCTTTTTTGTGCGTCTTGATATGATACATGTCCCCAGAAAATTTCGTACATGTAGGTTGAACGTGAACGAGGGGCTAATTTTTTCCAATTTTCTAGGTGGCGCTAGCGAGTCATTTTGCAACGCCCATGTGCGAAACTTGTAGAATACGAAATTTTTCACCGGTTCTGACATGTTTGCAAATTTTGGTGAGTTTTCGAGAATGTTTAGGCCATGTCAGTTGAGCCTACTTTGCAGAAAAAAGAAAAAAAAAAAAAAAAAAAAAAATAATCCGAGCAAATTCAATAGGGACCTCACACGGTCGTGCTCGGGCCCTAATTAAAAAAAATTAAAAAAATAAAATAATCCGAGCAAATTCAATAGGGACCTCACACGGTCGTGCTCGGGCCCTAATAATCCGAGCAAATTCAATAGGGACCTCGCACGGTCGTGCTCGGGCCCTAAATATTTCAAACTGGTTGACAAGCTAAATAAATTACTATCGCGCCAGCTTAGAGGCGTACAGGCTAACAGAATGATTCATAAATTTAGAACTAAATCGGGAACTATTTCCTCAGACCAAAAAGGAATTAATAGATGTTTCTGTGTGTTTTACAAGGATCTTTACACCTCAAAGACCACTGCCAATACTGCACAAATCTCAGATTTCCTTCGTGCTCTCCACTTACCGAAGCTTACCTCTTCAGCGCAGCTAGATCTGAATGCAGTCTCTCTTTCCCTAGCAGAAAAGCTTCTGGCCCAGATGGCTTTGGCATCGAGTTTTACAAAGCTTACTCTGACAGGATTGCCCCAGTCATTTTAAGGATGTTTAATCATTTCATTGCATCTGGCCATCTCCCTGAAACCTTATACTCTGCTAAAATCTCCCTGATATTGAAAAAAGATAAGGATGAAACTGACCCAGCTTCGTATCGACCCATTGTCCTCCTTTGCTGTTCCTCTCCTGCACTGAAGCATCCCTGCCACCGCCACTAAAACTCATTGAAACATTTAGTGAACTCTCTGGCTACACCACAAACTGGGACAAAAGTGAATTTATGCATATCAAAGGTAACAAAATTAAGTAGTTAGGAGTTATTATCCCCCCAAACCCCCAACGGATTTATAAGCTAAAATCTGAACATGATAGAAAAGCTGAAATCTAATACTGAAACCTGGAGGCCATGTTAACGCAGTTAAAATGGTGGTTCTTCCAAGGTTCCTCTACCTTTTTCAGAACCTTCCAATATTTTTACCCAAAGCCTTCTTTAAGCTGTTAGACTTGATTATCCTACCCTTTGTATGGGGATTGAAAGTGCATCGCATTTTTAAAAAACATTTAACCAAACCCAAACTGATGTACTATTGGCATGCTGCATATCCAGGTAAAGTTACCACCTCCACCCCCTTGTGGCTTGCGATTGAATGGGATCTCTCTCTCGTCTTTTCTTTTTTAACTAAAGCACCAGCAACTCTTACGGATAACAACTTTTAGGTTTCGAGCTCTTTAAGGATTTGGTATCAAAAAGGGAAAACCTCTTTACCTGAAACTTCTCGCTGTACCCCTGTTTGTCACAACCACGCTTTCCCTCCTACACTCACAAATAATACTTTTGTCTCCAGGAAAAACAAGGGCATCACCACTGTTGCGGACCTCTATATTGATAAGATTTTTTGCCTTGCCTTCACCTTTGTACAGTTAAAGGCAAAGTAAACAGCTTTTCACTTCTTTCACTACCTCCAAATTACATTTGCACAAATATTTCAAATTTTTCATCATTCCCAGCCACCATCACACTATATACTCTTATAAACCAGCCCCCTGACTCAAGGAGACTAGTCAACTAATTCATCAATCTTTTTACAACAAGTAATCCAGTTTCCACACAATATTTAAAAGAAAAGGGCCAGCTCTTTTAGTCTTGCCCAGGGGCGTTTTTAGGATCTTGAAACATTGGGGGCTTAGCCCTGCCCATAAACCCCCCCCCCCCCCCCCCCGACTGGTCACTTAGATTTTGAAATGAAATATGTATAATGCTTCCTATGTGCGATCCCGCGCATGTAAAGTTAGTTAAGCGAGTAAAGTTCAGTTTCGACCTTTTGTTGTTTGATTTTTTAAAATACTTCTGAGAGCCGGGGATTTTCAAAAAAGATCCAGGGCTATAGCCCTGGATGCCCAGGGCTAACGACGCCGTTGGTCTTGCCCCAAACTAAATAATTTCTGGTCAGATAGTTTTAAGTTCTTCTCAGCAGTATATAGCTGTGACATCGCTCCGGACCCAAACATTGCTATCCTGGATGGGACCCGACTATTTTATCCAATAAACAAAATACAATACAATACAGCCAGCGTGGTCATCGCAAAAAAGAATATCCTTTGGAAAAGTGAAGATGTCCTTTCCTGGAGAGCTGGCTGGTAGAAATGACTCCTCCACTCCACTCCTACATATGGAGAGAATCCAATGCAATGTTTCTCTCAGCTCTGCAGTCGTGGATAAGATGGCAACCATTTCTTTCTTACCTATCAAGGACAACCTAAGACATTTACACACATTTACAAATCTGTTCCTCTATATTTATATTTAGGTGTCCATACACTTTTTTTGTGCACAGGTACTATTTGTATTGTTTGTTGCCTATGTATATCCCTTTTGTCAATGGAACATATTCTGAACCCTGCTCAATTATTGGTGCTTATCATTTTGCTAATTATACTAATATTGTTTTAAGCGCTTTTTTATATTTTATATTACACATTATATTATTTTAATTTATTATTAATATTATATGGATGGATAATGGATAATATTTTATTGTTATCATTATCTACCTATGTATTTATTTGTGGGAGGTATGTATGCTCTCTTTTTTCCTTCTTTTTTGTTTATCTGCCCTGGGAAGTGGGTAACTCCATTGCAGTTGTACCACCTGTTTTGTAAATTGAAAATTATAAATAAAATAGTTTACAAAAAAACAGAAGATCATTGGTACCCATCTACCAAGCATCAGTGATATCGGTGAGGTGAGGTGCCTGTAGAGCCCAAAGGATAATAAAAGACAGTACCCACCCAGCCACAGCCTGTTCACCCTGCTGCAGTCTAGCAAGAGATACAGAAGTATCTGCTGTCACACCACCAGACTGCAGAGCAGCTTCTGTGGGACTCTTAAATTCAAACTGAAATTCATCCTCAGCACTGCTCCATGCAATATAGTTTATTTCTGTTCACCATTTTATATGTTTTGTACTTAATGTCTGCAATTGTAGCAGAAGGGAACTGTAAACTGCATTTCATTTTACAACACTGACCTTCTAGGGACAAGACACTTCAGGTAAAACTAGTTATTATACACTCATCTATTATGCATAATGATACTAATTCTACGCAGAGTCGCAGTCTAACACACTTCTCTGCTCCTCCATTTCAGAAGTTACTTAGTGAAAATCCTATAGTGACGGTGTCTGCCCCCCGACCATCGAAATTATTTAAATCAAAGGTAAACAGAAGAGGAGCTGTGCATAAAAAACTCATAAAAATTAAAACCACAAGAGCAATAGTGCAAACTAATAGGAGAGTTAAATGTGGACTCTTAAACATCAGATCTCTCTCTTCTAAAGGTGTACTAGTAAATGAAATAATCAGATTATGATATTGATTTATTTGGTCTTACTGAAACCTGGCTGGGTGATGGAGAATATGTTAGCCTAAATGAATCCACCCCTCCCAGTCATATTAATACTCACATTCCTCGAGGCACAGGCCGAGGAGGTGGAGTTGCAGCTATCTTCGACTCTAGCCTACTAATCAGCTCTAAACCTAAACTAAACTATAACTCATTTGAAAGTCTTGTTCTTAGTCTTTCGCACCCAAGTTGGAAATCACTGCAACCAATTCTTTTTGTTATAGTGTACCGAGCACCTGGCCCGTACTCTGAATTCTTATCTGAATTTGCAGAGTTTTTGTCAACTTTAGTCCTTAAAACGGACAAAGTTATTATTGTAGGAGATTTTAATATTCATGTGGATGTTGAGAATGACAGCTTCAGTACTGCGTTTATCTCTTTGTTAGATTCCATCGGCTTCTCTCAGAGTGTTCATGAACCGACTCACTGTTTTAACCACACCCTCGACCTTGTTTTGGTGTATGGTATTGAAATTGAACATTTAGTGGTGTTCCCACAGAATCCCTCTTTATCCGACCACTGTTTGATAACTTTTGAGTTTGTATTGCTGAACTACTCGCCATTGGGCAAAAATTTCTATACAAGATGTCTGTCTGATAGTGCCATAGCTAAATTTAAGGATGCGATTCCATCAGCTCTAAATACATTATCTAGTCACAAAGTAACGGAGGACTCCTATGCTAATTTCAGTCCCTCCCAAATCGATCATCTTGTTGATAGTGCTGCAGGCTCGCTGCGAATGACACTCGACTCTGTAGCCCCTCTAAAAAAGAAAATACTAAAACAAAGACGGTTAGCTCCATGGTATAATACTGAAACTCGCAAATTAAAGCAAATATCATGGAAACTTGAGAGGAATTGGTTCCACCAAAGTGGAAAATTCTCGTTTAATTTGGCAAGATAGTCTTAAAACTTATAGGAAGGCCCTCCGTAATGCCAGAGCAGCGTACTACTCGTCATTAATAGAGGAAAATAGGAACAACCCCAGGTTTCTTTTCAGCACTGTAGCCAGGCTGACAGAGAGTCACAGCTCTATTGAGCCAAGTATTCCCATAGCTCTCAGTAGTTACGATTTCATGAGCTTCTTTAATGATAAAATTCTAGCTATTAGAGACAAAATTCACCAAGACCTGCCCTCAATTGGCACCTACTTATCTCTTAACTCAGGAACCTTAGAAACAGCTGTAGAACCAGATACATGTTTAGACTGTTTTGCTTCCCTCAATCTTTACCAACTAACTTCAATAATTTCTTCATCTAAACCATCAACCTGCCTCTTAGACCCCATCCCGACTAGGTTCCTTAAAGATGTTTTACCCTTAGTCAGCACTCTATACTAGATATGATCAATCTATCTCTATCAACAATGTATGTACCACAGTACTTTAAAGTAGCTGTAATTAAACCTCTTCTGAAAAAGCCCAAACTTGATCCGGATGTTTTAGCCAACTATAGATCTATATCTAACCTTCCATTTCTCTCTAAGGTTCTGGAGAAAGCAGTTGCTAAACAGCTGTGTGACTTTCTACAGAGCAATAGTTTATTTGAGGATTTTCAGTCAGGATTTAGAGCTCATCATAGCACAGAGACAGCACTGGTGAAAATTACTAATGACCTCCTTATTGCATCAGACAAAGGACTTGTCTCTGTACTGGTTTTATTAGATCTTAGTGCTGCATTTGATACCATTGACCATCAGATCCTATTGCAGAGACTGGAACATTTCATTGGCATTAAAGGAACCGCTCTAAGCTGGTTTAAGTCCTATTTATCAGATCGATTTCAGTTTGTACATGTTAACGATGAGTCCTCCATGCACGCCAAAGTTACTCATGGAGTTCCTCAAGGATCTGTCCTTGGACCAATCCTCTTCACTTTATATATGCTTCCTTTAGGCAATATTATCAGGAAACATTCCATAAGCTTTCATTGTTATGCAGATGATACTCAGTTATATCTATCGATCAAGCCAGATGAAACTCATCAGTTAGCTAAACTTCAAATGTGCCTTCAGGATGTTAAAACCTGGATGACCTGTAATTTTCTCATGTTAAACTCAGATAAAACTGAAGTTATTGCTCTGGGGCCTAAGCACCTCCGTGACGCATTATCTAAAGATATAGTTTCCCTGGATGGCATCGCCTTGGCCTCAAGCACCACTGTGAGGAATCTTGGAGTTATCTTTGATCAGGACATGTCGTTTAAGTCTCACATTAAGCAAATTTCAAGGACCGCCTTTTTTCACCTACGTAATATTGCGAAAATCAGGAACATCCTGTCTAAAAATGATGCAGAACAACTAGTCCATGCATTTGTTACTTCTAGGCTGGATTACTGCAATTCCTTATTATCAGGCTGCTCAAAAAGTCCATTAAGACTCTTCAGCTGATCCAGAATGCTGCAGCACGTGTTCTGACAGGAACCAGGAAAAGAGATCACATTTATCCTGTCTTAGCTTCTTTGCATTGGCTTCCAGTAAAATCCAGAATAGAATTTAAAATCATTCTTCTTACCTACAAAGCTCTTAATGGTCAGGCACCATCTTATCTTAAAGAGCTCATAGTACCTTACTACCCCACCAGAGCACTGCGCTCCCAGAATGCAGGGTTACTTGTGGTTCCTAGAGTCTCCAAAAGTAGACTAGGAGCCAGAGCGTTCAGCTATCAAGCTCCTCTCCTGTGGAACCAGGTTCCAGTTTGGGTTCAGGAGGCAGACACCATCTCCACATTTAAGAGTAGGCTTAAGACTTTCCTCTTTGATAAAGCTTATAGTTAGGGCTGGCTCAGGTAGTCCTGAACCATCCCTTAGTTATGCTGCTATAGGCCTAGACTGCCGGGGGATTTCCCATGATGCACTGAGCTCCTCTCTCCTCTACTTTCTCTCCCTCTGTATGCCACCTTATCCCATTATTGCATGTTACTAACACAACTTCTCCCCTTTCTGGTAGTCTTGTGCTTTTTCGTCTCTCCTCTCTCCTATCACTTCCTGCAGGTTTTCTGGCTCTGGAGCTGTGGAGTCTGGAGCTGTGGCTGCGGGTCACCTGCTGCCCCTGTGTTCCTGCTCGACACCCTCTACTGCAACGACTATTGTTGCTAGTCTTATTTAGGGCCCGAGCACGACCGTGCTATTGAATTTGCTCGGATTATATATGTTTTTTTTTTTTTGTTTTTTTTTCCTGCAAAGTAGGCCCAAATGACATGGCCTAAACATACTCGAAAACTCACCAAAACATGTCAGAACCGGTGAAAAATTTCGTATTCTACAAGTTTCGCACATGGGTGTGGCAAAATGACTCGCTAGCGCCACCTAGAAAATTGGAAATGATTAGCCCCTCGTTCACGTTCAACCTACATGTACGAAATTTTCTGGGGACATGTATCGTATCAAGACGCACAAAAAAGCCTCAAGAACCCATAGCCTAAAGTCAACAGGAAGTCGGCCATTTTGAATTTTACGGCCATTTTTGGATGATTTACACACTTCGTACTTTAACGAACTCCTCCTAGGGATTTAGTCGGATCGACGTCAAATTTCTGCTGTGCCTTCTAAAGGCATTGACGATGAAAAGTTGTGCTATTTGCGCGTTTTCGTCAATGGGCGTGTCCGTGGCGTCGATGATTCGCAATGAAACAGGAAGTTGTTGTAACTTCAGTGTACATGCTCACATCTGGACCAAACTGTACATGTAGGATGAGAGTCCCGCCCTGAACACATGTACATGCCGACATTCACCCACAGTCATAGCGCCACCTGCTGGCAACAGAAAGTGACCTTTAACGAAGCAGCCCCCGCCGCACGTTTCACCTACGTGCACGAATTTTCTGTGGTACGTGTATCTTGTCCAGACGCACAAAAAAGTCTCTTGGAGCCATAGCCTAAACCCAACAGGAAGTCGGCCATTTTGAATTTTACGTCAAATTTTGGATGATTTACACACTTCGTACTTTAACGAACTCCTCCTAGGGATTTAGTCCGACCGACCTCAAATGTTTGCTGTGCCTTCTAAAGGCATTGAAGATGAAAAGTTGTGCTATTTGCAAGTTTTCGTCAATGGGCGTGTCCGTGGCGTGGCGTCAAAGATCAGCTCTTCGCCATGACACGGAAGTTGTCGTAACTTCAGTGTACATGCTCACATCTGGACCAAACTGTACATGTAGGATGAGAGTCCCGCCCTGAACACATGTACATGCTGACATTCACCCACAGTCATAGCGCCACCTGCTGGCAACAGAAAGTGACCTTTAACGAAGCAGCCCCCGCCGCACGTTTCACCTACGTGCACGAATTTTCTGTGGTACGTGTATCTTGTCCAGACGCACAAAAAAGTCTCTTGGAGCCATAGCCTAAACCCAACAGGAAGTCGGCCATTTTGAATTTTACGTCAAATTTTGGATGATTTACACACTTCGTACTTTAACGAACTCCTCCTAGGGATTTAGTCCGACCGACCTCAAATGTTTGCTGTGCCTTCTAAAGGCATTGAAGATGAAAAGTTGTGCTATTTGCAAGTTTTCGTCAATGGGCGTGTCCGTGGCGTGGCGTCAAAGATCAGCTCTTCGCCATGACACGGAAGTTGTCGTAACTTCAGTGTACATGCTCACATCTGGACCAAACTGTACATGTAGGATGAGAGTCCCGCCCTGAACACATGTACATGCTGACATTCACAGACAGTCATAGCGTCACCTGCTGGCAACAGGAAGTGACCTTTAACGAAGCAGCCCCCGCCGCACGTTTTACCTACGTGCACGAATTTTCTGTGGTACGTGTATCTTGTCCAGACGCACAAAAAGCCTCTTGGAGCGATGCCCTAAAATCAACAGGAAGTCGGCCATTTTGAATTTTACGTCAAATTTTGGATGATTTACACACTTCGTACTTTAACGAACTCCTCCTAGGGATTTAGTCCGACCGACCTCAAATTTGTGCTGTGCCTTCTAAAGGCATTAAAGATGAAAAGTTGTGCTATTTGCAAGTTTTCGTCAATGGGCGTGTCCGTGGCGTGGCGTCAAAGATCAGCTCTTCGCCATGACACGGAAGTTGTCGTAACTTCAGTGTACATGCTCACATCTGGACCAAACTGTACATGTAGGATGAGAGTCCCGCCCTGAACACATGTACATGCTGACATTCACAGACAGTCATAGCGCCACCTGCTGGCAACAGGAAGTGACATTTAACGAAGCAGCCCCCGCCGCACGTTTTACCTACGTGCACGAATTTTCTGTGGTACATGTATCTTGTCCAGACGCACAAAAAAGCCTCTTGGAGCGATGCCCTAAAATCAACAGGAAGTCGGCCATTTTGAATTTTACGTCAAATTTTGGATGATTTACACACTTCGTACTTTAACGAACTCCTCCTAGGGATTTAGTCCGACCGACTTCAAATTTGTGCTGTGCCTTCTAAAGGCATTGAAGATGAAAAGTTGTGCTATTTGCGAGTTTTCGTCAATGGGTGTGTCCGTGGCGTGGCGTCAGAGATCAAGTCTTCGCCATGACACAGGAAGTTGTTGTAACTTCAGTGTACATGCTCACATCTGAACCAAACTTTACGTGCTTGATAACTCTCCCACCCCGCTATGGAGGACCGATCCTGACACAGTCAGAAATAAATACAGAAATAAATAAATGCTCAATAAATAAATAAGCATCCAATTAAATACACAAAAAAATAAAGTAAATAAATAAATGTAGGTAGTTATTAAATTATACAAGGAGACATAAATGTATATATTTTAATTAGTGCCTTTACTATTCACCTTTGTTATATTACCTTATTTGTTTATTCAACTTTATTTATTACTAATTTTTTAATGTATTTATTTATGTGTGTGTTTTAATATTTTTGTCTGTTTTATTCTTCCTTTGTATTTATTTACCTTATTTATTTTCACCCATGGTATTTATTTCTGCCTGTCTTTTTTAAATTTTTGTATGCATTTCTGCCTCATTATGCAAATGAGGAGGGGCTGTGTCTCAAGGGGTCATCTTCTCTGCTATTGGTGGACCAGTCAGACAGGAGAGCTCCTACTCTGCCTGCAGACATCAACGATCTTGCCCCTCACACAGTCAGATGGCTTCCTTCAGTGCGCTGAGGTGTTTAACAACTCTGAAGACAATACTACCAGCAATGTCTTCCTTCTCTTTTCACGTAGACGCTCCGACAGACAGTGCTTTCAGTTTGCTGCATGCATGGACACAGAACTGCGGTATAGGGAGAAGCACACGGTCAGCTGGCTGCAGCTAAATCTGGAGTGCACTCGTATTCAATTCTGTATGGTAAATTCAGTTTTAACGGAGCAGAGCGAGCTGACAGGCAGAGTTAGAGACTTTTTCTGTCTGTTTCTCTCTTTACAAAGACGCATGTTGCAGTCAGAGTCTTCTCTGAAGAGGGCAATGAAGTCTCAGTAGTACCCGATGCGAGCACCACATACAACACAATTTATCAAATTACACAACGGATATACAGTATGAAAATAAGATTGATTGGATTATACTCACAGGAAGTATAAAACCTGTTACATGCGTAACACAGTAATGTCAGGGAAATTACTTTACTTAGATTTAAGTACTGCAGTTGTACATTTGAAATACCTTCCTACCTTTCTGATAGGAAGCCTTCTTGAGGTGGTATAAAACATTTCTTCTTATATTCTGATTTGAGTTGTGGACAACTATGACCACATGAATTAAAAAAATTAAACATTTCACTGCCCAAGTCAGCTATAACACAAGTCTTGTTCATTAGACTACATGCTGTACAGTATTTGTGGACAGATTTTGTCCCAGGATTTATTATGCATTTCTTCTTCTTCGTTGCATGGTTTAGAATAATAAGGTGAGAAATGGGTCTATTCTGAGTTCATCCTGCACTGCAGCAGCTAAAAAAGTCCATTTAATCCCAAAAACGCTTTTCTTTTAGGCAGGCTGGAGCAGAAACACAGTAACGATGAAATGTGTGCTGTTCTCACATTCTCCCTCTGTATGTACACATAAACAACAAGGCAGGGAAATATAAAAGGAATTTATTTTATTGTTTGTGTACATTATTGTTCAGTGTACATGGTCACATCTGAAACAAACTTTACGTGCTTGATAACTCTCCCACCCCGCAGACATCTACACGCCAATACCGATTTATATTCATAGCGGCAAGTGCTATGTAGCGCCACATAGGGGACACAGGAAGTGACATATAGCACCTTCATGCGGCGTCGGAACCGCGTAGGAAATTCACAGCCGCACCGGCAGAGCTCCAGAATATGCAAGTCGGCCGGTTCACGCGCGGACGCGCTACAAGTGCGAGGGCCCGCCCAACGCTGCTTGCAGCTTTAATGTTATTATTGTTATTATAATCATTAACATTACGATGGTTACCATTAACACTATTATAAATATCTGTACCATTTTTCATTTAGTCTATAGCAACATTACCTTCACTGTCTGTACCTCTGTGTGTATATTGTGTAGGCTGCCTCCCTCCCCTCTCTCTCTCCTTACATCTCTCTCTCCTTACATCTCTCTCTCTCTCTCTCTCTCTCTCTCTCTCTCTCTCTCACACCCCAACCGGTCGAGGCAGATGGCCGCCCACCCTGAGCCATGGTGCCTCTTAAAAGGAAGTTTTTCCTTGCCTCTGTCGCCTAGTGCTTGCTCTTGGTGGGAACTGTTGGGCTTCTGTAAATAACATCACAGAGTACGGTCTAGACCTGCTCTTTTATGAAAAGCGCTGTGAGATAACTGTTGTTGTGATTTGGCGCTATATAAATAAAATTGAATTGAATTGAATTGAATTAATGGGACCAGAAAGACACCAATCAGTGTGTCCAGTTCTGTTTGGACCACCTCTACTCAATGCTGTTTCGGCCTTCAGTCTTCACTTTTGTCACTTTTCTTTGCACAGATGACATCCCTCCCATGACTGCAACAACAAAATAATTTAATATGAGCACACAGGTGAATCTACTGTGTGTCAATTAGTGGAGAGAGAACACTTTTCTGTCTGAGCCATATACACTTTGTGGTTTGTGTTTTTACATCAAAATCTGCAGCCTAACAAGCTCACCATTTCTACATTGTGACTGTGGTTTTCTTTGTTTCCCTCTCTCTGTTCTACTTGCCTTCCTGTTGTCTCTATCTTTATTCTCATCTGCATTCTCTCTCTCTCACACTTTCTCTCTGTGTCTAGCTCAGCTCTTATTTTCCTCTCTGCAGTGCACACTTTTCTAGAACACCTTTCCCCCCCCGGCTCTCAGGCAACTAAATATAGTGACTGGTGCAGACAGCTCGGCCTTATAACAAATGTTAAGCAGACCAAAGCAGAGCAGTGGTGGTGGTAGCATGAGCATAATGATGTACTGTAACTCAACTTCAACAGACAATGAACTATATGCAAACAATGAAGATAAACAAAAATTCACACCTAATAACAGGACAGGTTTATATGGGTATATTATTAACCAAGGCTATGCAAGTACATTTCAAATTAACAATTATATCCCCCGTAACTCTAAAAGCTAAGGCATAAATGATACATTGCACTATAGGATATGCATCACCATCACCACAACCCATGTCCTCCCAAGTGCCAACCTTATCATTATTGTTAGTGGTGCTATTAATAATATGTTGTATCATGGTATACGGCAGTTATATCACAATGTTGATACATGTCATGATACGCAAAATGTTCCTGATACTCAATAGGGAAAATATATAGATAGAATAATGACACTGGGTCCAGTAAATTCAATACATTTATTATCTCACAGATTATAGGGTCCATAGGAAAGATCTCAGTCTGAAGTTTTGTGCTATAACAACATGGCAGACAAGCAGCACTGCCTAAAACTGAGACCTCCCAAGACAAAGGACAGCATCAGTCGCGGTTTGAAAAGGTTTTTGAAAGCACAGACAAATGATTTTGCGGAATTTGTCACTCATCAGATAAAAACATGGACAAATAACATATTTCGTCCTTTCATTTGGAGCAGTACACATTTTTTAGGATGTTTATGTGGTACCTGAAACCCTGGGTTACAAATGGCTGTATCAAAGGCAACTGCATCTGTGATTGAGGGTGTGGGAGAATCAGAAGTAGTGTGTAGACAGGGATGCTGTTTTCATGCAAAAATGTTCTAAAAGCTCTCAGCTCATGCCAAACTCTAGTGATGACATTTGTTCAAATGTTACCACTGAGCTTTCTGTTCAGCTGACAGCATTGTTAACCTGCTGTTTCTTCCCATATAGCCTTCCATTTTGCAGAAAGAAGTGTGTGACAGCTGTTCTGAAGCATATTTGATGGTTTCTTCAACCAACATTTCAAGCTTGGTAGCTGAAGACTCTCATTTTCACACTGACATCAGATGCTGGGCTGTATAATAAGCATCTTGCGCTTGTTATACAGCCCAGCATCTGATTTCAGTACAGGAGTGCATTCAAATGAATTCAACAGAATATTTGCCCATTTACATCATCTGCATTTGTAAATATCCCACTATGTTGATCTACAATTTTGCAGCTCTGACTCAGGCTTAGTAAATCTGCCCTGGAAGATGAACTTTTGCTTGCAGCCACCTGCAGCATTACAAGCGTTTTACACATCTGAGACTTCATAAAGAGAAATAGAGGTTCAGAGTTTTTATTCCTAACCAATTTACAGCCACCATTTCCACAGAAAGCAGTGGCTCAACCTGAACAGAAGAAAGGCAATGCTCTCCGAAAATGGTGGGGACCTTTTTAATAAATATAGAGGAGCTGAAATTTCAAAACTCTTTCCCTCAAAATGTTTGATGTTAGCCTTCTCTCATAGTCAGACATTTTCTTGGGCAACAGACATTCAAAATCCAAAATTCTTCATGTCTTAGAGACGGGAACTCAATCAAATGCACAGCACTGTGGTGTAGATACCAGCTCAGATTATAACAGATCAATCTTTCCAGCATGGAATTATACTGCACAATGACTTAAGTAAATAAATATGCTACAAATATAAAAGTCTTCGTTTGCATGTGCTTATCTTGTGCTGTGTGGGTCATCCAAGGCTGCATTTGAATACAACCATTTGAAATAAAAAGAAGAATGCAGACAAATGCAAACTACCACCTACGCTGCCATTAGCAGCTGATTGGCACTGGGAGAACAAAACTCATGATAGCTGGAGGCGGGAAACACCACAAGCCAAGTATACAATCAACAATGAGAATGGTGTATTAAACATATCTGCACAAGTGTGCATGTCAGTGTGAGTGGATCAACCTACTTGATTAGCTTCAATATACATTTGCCCTACAAGAATGATATCAGAAACCCACCATAACATACAGACCCTGAGTGATACCAGTGTCATTAAAGGCATCAAATATTGAAAATGGAATCATAAAAAGCTTAAGAAGGTTTTAACTAGCCACCCCTGCATGTTCATCCAAATAACAACAGAAATGTCCACCTTAGGTTTCCCTCACACAAAGACCAGCCAGTTGGTAAACAATGAAACCTAATTGGTCATTACATCAATCACTAAATCAATAACTCACTTTCCGACTCAGTCAGCCTTCTACAAACTAATTTAAGCACCAGGTTGTGGACTCACCCAGAACTCCAAGCCGGTAGTTGATTGTGATGACAATGACGTTTCCATAGCTGGCCAGGATGCTGCCATCAATCATGTTGCCGGTTCCCTCCATGTAGGAGCCTCCATGGATGTAAACCATGACTGGCTTTAACCCGTTCTCATCATGGATGTCTGCAAAGAAGAATGATCAAATAAAAAGATGTTGCTATGTATCTAGCAAGCATTTGAAGGAAGACCACATGCAAGATGTGGCTGAATTATGTGCAGTTGAAACTTTGATGTCTTGTGAAAGAATATTACCTCTGGAAAATGATGGATAACTTTGGTGCTATATTTACTCTAGATTCAATATGATCATTCAGTGCTGAATTGTTTGTTGGCAGGTTTACAACAGACATCTGGTAGAGCCCACTTTTTACATATCTGAGGTCATTTCTCAAATATAGTTCGAGCTACTTTTACTTTAGTATTTTAATTTTGAATTACATGATAAAATAAGGAATGGTGAAAAAAAAAAAGAAAATCCCATGCAGAGTGGCATGAAGTGCGTGAGCTTACTGTGAGCTGAGATCAATAACTGATCTTGCGGCATTTTTCTTTGTAAATGCAAAAGGTGGTTCTAACTTTGTGCAGCCGGAGAAAAGCAACTGCGGCCGGTGGACTCGGCGTCTGCAGCTGCCTTGCTCCCGCTAAGTTTTAATGTCAAGTGACATGGTGACGTTTTGCAGCTTAGTGTGGTATGGTCATTAGCCATAGTTAGTTCTTTAAATATTTAACTCAACATTATACTTCCATGCTATGGTCCTGGGGAGAGTCTGGAGACCACAGGCCATTTTTGCCCCTTAGTCCCCTAGTGAGGCTCTGCATATAGATATCTAATAGATCCATAAAAAGCATGACAATAGAATTGTGGATACTATACATCACATACACATCATTATAACTAAACCCAGTGAGAGGATAACAGAAGTTACAGACAAAAGAAGTGCAAATTGCAGTTGATGCTGAGTGGGTAGGGGGTTTTAAACCTGATGTCACGGTATTGTACCAGTAGTAGGAAAAACTGTGTGATAAATGAGTACTTCCTTACATTTACAGGTTTTCTTGATTACTTTAAAAACATTCTTGAAATTATGCTTCTTTTTTTTTTAATCTTGCTGAAAAACCAAACTTTGCCTTCAGACATGATACACAGTCCCTCAAGAACACAACACTATAACACAGTCTTACACACTGGTGAGATAAATTCAAAACACTACTACAAAAACTGGTTATAAGTAATGTTGCTTGTGGTTTTCCCCCTCAAATGCCTTTTCACATGATGAACACAACAAAAGAAACAATAAATGTAAACATTTGCACATGTACTTTACAGTACAACACACCAAACAATAAATTAATTTGCCTCAGCAACCTGTCTGGAACAGGCCAGAGATTTTTGTCCTCCTCCTCTTCTCCCTACTCCTCCTCCAACTCCTACTGTTCCTCTTCCTTCACCTCTTCCTCCTCTCTCTACTGCTCCTCTCCCTCCTTTCTGGTGTCCTCTACCTCTTCCTTCACATCTCTCTGGATCCATTGTTCCAAAACTGAATGAAATGACTCACTGACTCGGCCCTTTTATCTATCTATTGAAGCTTCTGATTAGTGTGTTATTCAGTTATGACTAGTTGTGTTTCCACCTAGTTTTGTGCTAACTGAGCTCAAGCTGTGCTTACTTGAGTGAACAATACTGAATGTTAGTGCTTTCTAAATGACTACATGGCATAGGCATGAGAAATGAAGGGATTTGTGTGTAGAGTTTAGGGAAATGGGTGTACTTTTTGAAAAATGGAGTTATGGTTTTGAAATTGTAGTTTAAAAGCCTGTTCATAGTGTTTAAGCAATTGAGAAATAATGTAATACCTATTCAATTAAACCCCTTACTCCGTGCTTCCTTCAAACAGCTTTTAATTTCATTTTCTGATGTTAAAATGTGAATGTTGTCATAAAATAACATGTTTTTAATGTTTTTCAGACCTCAGGTTTATAAGAGAGTTTGGTTTGTTGATGCTGTTGTTGTTTTTGTTTTTTTTCCAAACGGTATGCAGCTAATAGCTGGTAATGTTGTGTTTGGGTTAATGGTGCACTGTTGTAGCACTGATACTATGAAAACATGCAGACACAAGTTTATGTTAACTTACTCCCACAGTGCATTAGTGTATTTGTGATATATCCCAAAATTGTGCAATCATTTTGTGTTTATTTAATTTAAATAGCGGAGCAGTCGTTTTTTTCAAAACCTCAGGGTTTATCCATCCATCCATCCATCCATCGTCAACTGCTTATCTTGCGTACAGAGTCGCAGGGGACTGGAGCCAATCCCAGCTTACATTGGGCGAAAGGCGGGGTACACCCTGGACAGGTCGCCAGTCCATCGCAGGCCTCAGGGTTTAATATTATTAGAAATACTGTGAATGACAATCACATTATTTTATTTTCATGTATAAATGGTGAACTCAACTGATAAATGAAAGCAGCGCCCAGGCGGAACTTTCGTCACGGGAGCAGTTGCAGTTCCAAAAAAGTCCATTTGAAATATACTACAATTGAATTAAAAATTCTAAATTTAGTGTCTTTCATTAAAATGTCTTCCACCACTGTCTGAGGCTAAAGCCTTCAATATAAATAACAGTACCAGCTTGGAGTGAATCATGGCTATGCAGGAAACATGGATGACATCCATTCTTAATGTATAATCAACAAGCAAACACGACACAGCATCACTGTCTATACAACAGGGAAATTAATATGACCTTCTGTAATTTAATACTCATCATTCATCATTCATTTTTAGAGCACGTAAGGATAGATGGTGCTGGAGATATGGTTTGACATACTGCAGAAGACTCTGATAAGGATTTCTACTGCTTTAACCCTGTAATCTGTACATGTGTTTGCCTGCTCCATTTGTTCTGTGTAATGTGCAGGGAACAGTGCAAGTAGACCTGACGCATAGCTTGTTTATGAGACTCTCCAGTTGTGATGAAGATAAAGAAAGTGATTAGTACATGATTATAAATTAAGAGTGGGTCTTTTGCATTTAAGAAGATGGAAGGAGAAGCTATGGATCCTCCCAACAGGTAGGGTGCACAATAAATGACCCAGCATCATCAGGAGCCCTCAGCTGATTCTCAAGTCGTCTGGGTGCACTCTACTTAAAAGAAACTTACATGCAGAAATAGTATTTGTGGATATATGTTTTTATTTCATTCCTTTTAACCCAAGGAAAAAAATAAAAATTTTAATTTAATAAATGTTTTTGCTTAATAACTAATAGCTTCCACTGTGCAGTGTTATTTCTATCACTGATAAGCTACTATCCGTGAAACTCAACACTTCCAGCAAAGATGTTCACCATTAAAAGCCTGGCTCAAAAAACATAATTCCTCACGTTCCAGGCAGGATTAAGGTGAGGGTAAGGTGTAGGTCAGGCGTTGGCAAATAAGACTGGCATCGGGCCAAATTTTTTTCAAGTCATAGATGGCGGGCTAGAACATCATCAATTGACCATTTAAATTCCAACATTTACTGCGTGTGTGATAAGCTCAGTTAGTAGTGCACAGGACTCTTGTTTGTATTGTTGTGTGTTTCTCACTTGCTGTAAGTATTTTTTCTTCCCTATTCAACAAGATTGTGAAGACATCGTATTACATATCTCAATTAAGCATGTGCAGAATGTGTGTGCATCCCAGCGATTGGTCCACATCAACCTATGGACGCTTATTTTTGTGTCCCCAGTATCTCCAGGCTGAGGAAATTCCTGCTTTTCTCATTCAGAGGAATCCCCAATCTCACGTTTTTTGACTTTTGCTTTTTCAGAAGTGTGTCAAGCAAGCCAGAGACTCTTTTGAATTTCCTTCAGAACTTTTCAAAGTAAAAGCTCTCAATTAAACATGACATAAAGTACTGCTGCAAAAATGTTCTTGCACTTTTATTTTGTAAGCACTATCACTTAAGAGGAAGTGATTATGTGACAACTTTTGCTGTCATGACTGAGATCTGTTTCAGCACCAGCCGCTATAATTTTTTTCCACTATCAAAGTAATCTAGCCACGGGCCAGAGATTATTTCTGGCAGGCCAGACTTTTGCCAACCACTGGTGTATGTAATCCAAGGCTTTTAATGCTCCTTGGAAATATAGCAGAGTAGAAATATTTTTCTGACCATCATCAAGCAACTATGACTGAAACACAACACATCCCAGAAATGTTTCAAATGAAGATCCTTGGGTAAGGGTAACTATAATCCTAAGAGAATCTTTGAGAAGCTCTAACCCTATCCATGCAAGTAAATGGGTTATGCCCATTGAGTTTTTTTTATATTAAACAACAGTGCTGAGCTTCATAGACAGTAGCTCAACCATGCTCAACAAACAACAAAATGGAAGCAACTGGAAATATGGAATGAATGAAAGCGACTGAACTTCTGTTAAAAAAAAGAGAAACCCGGAGGTGAGTATGACGCGACATGACAGTATTAGTGCTGTGGAATCATTCTAACTTGCCTCAATCGTTTTTACGTAGCGTGTATTAGTCACCGGCCTTTATTTGGCCTATTATTTGACTCAAACATTATTTGAACACTAGCTTATAAATGTAGTGTATGGTCAGGAACATGAATGTCATTTGAAATCACCTCTGCCATTTTAAGGATGAGTCAATAAGTTCCTGTTTGTCATTCTGTTCCACATTATGAGACAACGGTGTGGGCGGCAGAAACAACCTTGAAGAGGCAGATGCACATAAAACAAGAGTGCTGCCATTAAGTTGTCATAGTCTCTAACTGATACGCATCTGATGGTCACTGCAGGCATCTGTGGGCTCAGACAAAACTATTCGACTGGCTCTCCATCAAACAAACAGGCAAATTGACTGTTACTACCCATCTCTTTTGTTGTAGTGCAGCGGCTGGATTAAGAAGTCAGGAGGGAGGGAGTGTCCACTCAGGGCACTTTGATCCAACAGAGAGATGCATTGCAGATTTAGAGCTGTTTTTTATGGCTGGGGAAGGAGAAGGTGGTCTCGGGGCACTGTGTCCCAATCCTGTCATTGTAGAATGCACTTAAAACTAAAGAAATAAAACTGCTTCAAGTGCTCTTCTCTTTCTCTCTCTCTCTCTCTCTCTTAGTGTGCCTTTCACTCTCTGCACCCTCTTGGGTCTGTGGAGTTTCCTGGGTGACTGTGCAGCAAGTTCGTCCCGGACATTCATCACTGCCACCCGGCCAGGGGGATAATGTATTCCTCCACTGCCTGCGCAGCATTGCACACATAACTCATCTTTATATGGGTGGAGGGGAAGCGATGGAGTATGAGGCAAGGGGGGAGCTTGTTCAAGGGGGCCTATCTGAATTTTCCATTGCTTTCAGCATTTTCTACTGTTAGCCAGACGAATACAAATGGCAGTTAATAGGGGCAATGTAAAGCGCGGCCCCCATTGGCGCCTCTGCCTCTACCACTATTACTGCCATCACCGCTGTCTGTCCTAGCATGCTCTCCATAGACAGCAACCTACTTCCTGTTCAATACAGTTCTACTGACATGCCACAAAACAGCCCGCCTCATCTCTCCAGAGTCACACAGAGTCAAAGTCAAACACAAACCTGTCAGGAACAGCCAAACAACTGTTATGGTGAGTATAAAGAAAAAAACAAAACTGAACTCAAAGATCTAAGACTTTCTCTATTTCTCTCAAATATTGTTCACAAAACTGTCAAAATCAGTGTTAGTGAGCACTTCTCCTTTCCCGAGATAATCCATCCACCTCACAGGTGTGGCATATCAAGATGCTGATCAGACAGCATGCGTATTGTACAGGTGTGTCTTGGGCTGGCCACAATAAAAGGCCACTTGAAATGTGAAATGTGTTTCATCACACAGCACAATGCCACACATGTTGCAAGTTTTGAGGGAGCGTGCAATTGGCATGCTGACTGCAGGAATGTCCACCAGAGCTTTTGCCCGTCTAAAAAGCCATCACAACCGCAGACTACGTGTAACCACACCAGCCCATGACCTCCACATCCAGCATCTTCACCACCAAGATCGTCTGAGACCAGCCACCCGGACAACTGCTGCAACAATTGGTTTGCATAACCAAAGAATTTCTGCACAAACTGTCAGGAACCATCTCAGGGAAGCTCATCTGCATGCTCGTCATCCTCATTGGGTCTCGACCTGACTGCAGTTTGTCGTCGTAACCAACTTGAGTGGGCAAATGCTCAAATTCAATGGCGTCTGGCGCATTGGAGAGGTGTTCTCTTCATGGATGAATCCCGGTTTTCACTGTACAGGCAGATGGAAGACAGTGTGTATGGCATCATGTGGGTGAGAGGTTTGCTGATGTCAACGTTGTGGATCAAAAGGCCTATGGTGGCGGTGGGGTTATGGTATGAGCAAGCAACAACAAACACAGGTGCATTTTATTTGTTTATGGATTATGAATGCACACAGATACCGTGACAAGATCCTGAGGCCCATTGTTGTGCCATTCACCCATGACCATCACCTCAGTGACTGTTGCTCAGTCCGACAAACTGTCGGACCTGTTGGATTTATCACGGCACTGCCACTGTAAATAACAGCACTCCCTGGAGAAATATTGTCTAATTTTTGGAAAAATGAAAAAAGCCATCTCAGAAAGGAGACAGAAAGTTCTTGTAAAGCTGGGTAGGTCTCTATTACAATCGTTAAAAAGCAAAAACAGCATAATGTTACATTCAGTAGAAAGTTAAGTTAGGTCACATTGGCTAACTAACATTATATTATGAACAATCCACAGCCTACATTTTCTGGATTTGTTTTAGGTTTCGGAAAGGGAATAAATCGCACTTCTCCTTTCGACCTCTCTGGGCAGCGATTGTAATTATTACAAGAGCCCCAGGAACAGCGTTTGACCAAAGCCAGAAAACAACTCCTTTTACATTCGAGAGCAGCCATGAAAGTGTCTGATACACAACATCAGGTCGATTGACCTGAGATTGAAGATCATGACCAAGCTGGACCCCCAAGTACAACCATCAAGATTTCTAAGTCTAAGTGATAAAGTACCATCTGAAAGTCAGCTAGAGGACATAAATGCAGCACTACATTGTAATTACTAAAACCACAACCAAGACAAATGAGCTGATATATGCCACAGCAACAGTGATTCTAGAGATGCTTGGCTATAAGATGAACACCATAAGCCACAAAGAGCATTATCCCCAATGGAGGAGAAGGTTAGAGGCCAAATCGCTCAGGCTACCTGCCTAAAGGGGTACAAGGGAGAAACAGAAGCCAGGAGAATAAACCGGATGTTCTCTGCCGAACCATCCAAAGTGTACTCTCAGTGGCAGGGTAATAACACAAGATCAGATCCACCCAGGGCTGAGACTGAACGGTACTAGAAGAAATTATGGGATAAGGAGGCATCACAAAACACCAATACTTAGTGGCTAGTGGATTTAAGAACAGATCACAGAAACCTCCCAGAACAAGATCCAGTAAACTTTACAAAGGCAGACATCCAAGAAGGAGTGTCAGGTATGAAGAGCTAGACAGCTGAGTAGGCACATGGCTCAGTACATGGAGAGAATAGGCAGTAATACCAGGGAGCCACACAGCAGTTACTGGTCAATAGAGCAGTCACTTGAGACTGCAAGACAAGGCTTGTAGATTGACCACAAGAAAACCTACAACTCAATGCCACATACATGAATCCTGGAATGCTTGGAAATGTACAAGATCAACAGGATACTAATAGCCTTCATCAAGAACTCAGTGGGGCTGTGGAAAACAAGTCTAGAAGCCAAGTCAAAGCCAAATGCACAGTCACCAACAAGTGCGTCCAGTTCATCAAAAAGACTTGCTATGGATACCTGTTCCGAAGTGGAGCAACCACCAGTCACCTCCTCTATTCACTAGAAAAGGCTGAACTAAAGGACAGCACAGAAGCACTAATCATGGCGGCACAAGAATAGGCATTCAAGATCAATTAGGCTAGGATCTACAACACCAGGCAGTACCCCAAGTGCAGACTGTGTAGGGTGTAAGATGCAGACAGAAACAGCATACATGAATGCCATAACCAGTCTGCCATGAGTAAGGGCTGGAAGTCCCAAGGTCAAAATGGAAGACACCTCCTAAGGTAGTTGAGAATGACCGAGCTAAGATCCTGTGGGACTTCAAGGTCTGACAAAAACTGACAAACTGATGATGGCTATCCAACCAAACATCGTGTTGATCGACAAACAGCAGAAGAAGCCAGCAGTGATAGATGTAGCAATCCCAAGTGACAGCAACATCAAGAAGAAGAAACACGAGAAGCTCGAAAAATACCAAGGGCTGAAAGAGGAGCTAGAAAAGATGTGGAGAGTAAAAGCAACAGTGGTGCCAGAAGTAATCAGAGCACTGCGGCAGTGACCCCCAAAGTGGGAGAGTGGCACCAGCAGAATCCAGGTACAAGATCAAGACAAGTCTGTTTGCAGAAGAGTGCAGTTCTAGAAACAGCTAAGAAACTGCGCAGAATCCGAGCTTGAGGATTACACATACAAGAGGGGTGAGAGGGGGATTTATACACACATATACAGGTGCTGGTCATATAATTAGAATATCATCAAAAAGTTGATTTATTTCAGTAATTCCATTCAAAAAGTGAAACTTGTATAATGTATACATTCATTCCACACAGACTGATATATTTCAAATGTTTATTTCATTTAATCGTGATGATTAAAACTGACAACTAATGAAAATCCCAAATTCAGTATCTCCAAAAATTTGAATATTACTTAAGACCAATACAAAAAAAAGGATTTTTAGAAATGTTGGCCAACTGAAAAGTATGAACATGAAAAGTATGAGCATGTACAGCACTCAATACTTAGTTGTGGCTCCTTTTGCCTGAATTACTGCAGCGATGCGGCGTGGCATGGAGTCGATCAGTCAGTGGCACTGTTCAGGTGTTATGAGAGCGCAGGTTGCTCTGATAGTGGCCTTCAGCTCTTCTGCATTGTTGGGTCTGGCGTATCGCATCTTCCTCTTCAAAATACCCCTTGGATTTTCTGTAAGGTTATGGTCAGGCGAGTTTTCTGGCCAATTAAGAACAGGGATACCATGGTCCTTAAACCAGGTACTGGTAGCTTTGGCACTGTGTGCAGGTGCCAAGTCCTGTTGGAAAGTTAAATCTGCATCTCCATAAAGTTGCATGAAGTGCTCTAAAACTTCCTGGTAGATGGCTGCGTTGACCTTGGACCTCAGAAAACACAGTGGACCAACACCAGCAGATGACATGGCACCCCAAACTATCACTGACTGTGGACTTTACACTGGACTTCAAGTAACGTGGATTCCTCTCTTCCTCCAGACTCTGGGCCCTTGATTTCCAAAGGAAATGCAAAATTTACTTTCATCAGAGAACATAACTTTTGGACCACTCAGCAGCAGTCCAGTCCTGTTGTATTTAGCCCTGGCGAGACGCTTCTGATGCTGTGTCTTGTTCAAGAGTGGCTTGACACAAGGAATGCGACAGCTGAAACCCATGTCTTGCATCCGTCTGTACGTGGTGGTTCTTGAAGCACTAACTCCAGCTGCAGTCCACTCTTTGTGAATCTCCCACATATTGTTGAATGGGTTTTGTTTCACAATCCTCTCCAGGGTGCAGTTATCCCTATTGCTTGTCCACCTTTTTCTACCTCTTCTTTTCCTTCCCTTTGCCTCTCTATTAATGTGCTTGGACACAGAGCTCTGTGAACAGCCAGCCTCTTTAGCAATGACCTTTTGTGTCTTGCCCTCCTTGTGCAAGGTGTCAATGGTCGTCTTTTGGACAGCTGTCAAGTCAGCAGTCTTCCCCATGATTGTGTAGCCTAGAGAACTAGACTGAGAGACCATTTAAAGGCCGTTGCAGGTGTTTTGAGTTAATTAGCTGATCACAATATTCAAATTTTCGGAGATACTGAATTTGAGGTTTTCATTAGTTGTCAGTTATAATCATCAAAATTAAAAGGAATTAAAGCTGCAAGCAGCGTTGGGCGGGCCCTCGCACTTGTAGCGCGTCCGGGTGTGAGCCGGCCGAGTTGCACATTCTGGAGCTCTGCTGGTGCGGCTGTGAATTTGCTACGCGGTTCCGACGCCGCATGAAGGTGCTATATGTCACTTCCTGTGTCCCCTATGTGGAGCTACATAGTACTTGACGCTATGAATATAAATCGGTATTGGTGTGTAGATGTCTGCGGGGTGGGAGAGTTATCAAGCACGTAAAGTTTGGTTCAGATGTGAGCATGTACACTGAAGTTACGACAACTTCCGTGTCATGGCGAAGAGTTGATCTTTGACGCCACGCCACGGACACGCCCATTGACGAAAACTCGCAAATAGCACAACTTTTCATCGTCAATGCCTTTAGAAGGCACAGCACAAATTTGAGGTCGGTCGGACTAAATCCCTAGGAGGAGTTCGTTAAAGTACAAAGTGTGTAAATCATCCAAAATTTGACGTAAAATTCAAAATGGCCGACTTCCTGTTGGGTTTAGGCTATGGCTCCAAGAGACTTTTTTGTGCGTCTGGACAAGATACACGTACCACAGAAAATTCGTGCACGTAGGTGAAACGTGCGGCGGGGGCTGCTTCGTTAAAAGTCACTTCCTGTTGCCAGCAGGTGGCGCTATGACTGTGGGTGAATATCAGCATGTACATGTGTTCAGGGCGGGACTCTCATCCTACATGTACAGTTTGGTCCAGATGTGAGCATGTACACTGAAGCTACGACAACTTCCGTGTCATGGCGAAGAGTTGATCTTTGACGCCACGCCACGGACACGCCCATTGACGAAAACTTGCAAATAGCACAACTTTTCATCTTCAATGCCTTTAGAAGGCACAGCACAAATTTGAGGTCGGTCGGACTAAATCCCTAGGAGGAGTTCGTTAAAGTACGAAGTGTGTAAATCATCCAAAATTTGACGTAAAATTCAAAATGGCCGACTTCCTGTTGGATTTAGGGTATCGCTCCAAGAGGCTTTTTTGTGCGTCTGGACAAGATACACGTACCACAGAAAATTCGTGCACGTAGGTGAAACATGCGGCGGGGGCTGCTTCGTTAAAGGTCACTTTCTATTGCCAGCAGGTGGCGCTATGACTGTGGGTGAATGTCGGCATGTACATGTGTTCAGGGCGGGACTCTCATCCTAGATGTACAGTTTGGTCCAGATGTGAGCATGTACACTGAAGTTACAACAACTTCCTGTTTCATGGCGAATCATCGACGCCACGGACACGCCCATTGACGAAAACGCGCAAATAGCACAACTTTTCATCGTCAATGCCTTTAGAAGGCACAGCAGAAATTTGACGTCGATCCGACTAAATCCCTAGGAGGAGTTCGTTAAAGTACGAAGTGTGTAAATCATCCAAAAATGGCCATAAAATTCAAAATGGCCGACTTCCTGTTGACTTTAGGCTATGGGTTCTTGAGGCTTTTTTGTGCGTCTTGACATGATACATGTCCCCAGAAAATTTCGTAGATGTAGGTTGAACGTGAACGAGGGGCTAATTTTTTCCAATTTTCTAGGTGGCGCTAGCGAGTCATTTTGCCACGCCCATGTGCGAAACTTGTAGAATACGAAATTTTTCACCGGTTCTGACATGTTTGCAAATTTTGGTGAGTTTTCGAGTATGTTTAGGCCATGTCATTTGGGCCTACTTTGCAGAAAAAGAAAAAAAAAAAAAAAAAAAAAAAAAAAAAAATATATAATCCGAGCAAATTCAATAGGGACCTCACACGGTCGTGCTCGGGCCCTAATGAAAGCTGCAAGCAGCGTTGGGCGGGCCCTCGCACTTGTAAGCGCGTCCGCGTGTGAGCCGGCCGAGTTGCATATTCTGGAGCTCTGCCGGTGCGGCTGTGAATTTGCTACGCGGTTATGACACCGCATGAAGGTGTTATATGTTACTTCCTGTGTCCCCTATGTGGAGCTACATAGCACTTGCCGCTATGAATATAAATCGGTATTGACGTGTAGATGTCTGCGGGGTGGGAGAGTTATCAAGCACGTAAAGTTTGTTTCAGATGTGACCATGTACACTGAACAATAATGTACCCAAACAATAAAATAAATTCCTTTTATATTTCCCTGCCTTGTTGTTTATGTGTACATACAGAGGAAGAATGTGAGAACAGCACACATTTCATCGTTACTGTGTGTTAGAGCATGGGAGAACAGTGGATACTTTTAATACAGCCCACACCCCTAATACTGTGTAACTATAACAAGTAGAGAACAGAAGAAAAAGATGTTCTTTCTTTACAACTGTCTGCATAGCTTATTCATATTGCGTAATGAATGAAAATAAATAGGCCTACTAGGCTCCTCTCTACTTTGACATTTAAGATTAGCTTGTTTGATCCACCTTCATACACATGTGACATTACTGTACAACTTGAGAAAGGTGAGTTGTTTTCTGCTCCAGCCTGCCTAAAAGAAAAGCGTTTTTGGGATTAAATGGACTTTATTAGCTGCTGCAGTGCAGGATGAACTCAGAACAGACCCATTTCTCACCTTATTATTCTAAACCATGCAACGAAGAAGAAGAAATGCATAATAAATCCTGGGACAAAATCTGTCCACAAATACTGTACAGCATGTAGTCTAATGAACAAGACTTGTGTTATAGCTGACTTGGGCAGTGAAATGTTAAATTTTTTTATTTCATGTGGTCATAGTTGTCCACAACTCAAATCAGAATATAAGAAGAAATGTTTTATACCACCTCAAGAAGGCTTCCTATCAGAAAGGTAGGAAGGTATTTCAAATGTACAACTGCAGTCCTGAAATCTAAGTAAAGTAATTTCCCTGACATTACTGTGTTACTTTACTTTTAATAGACGCATGTAACAGGTTTTATACTTCCTGTGAGTATAATCCAATCAATCTTATTTTCATACTGTATATCCGATGTGTAATTTGATAAATTGTGTTGTATGTCGTGCTCGCATCTCAGAGAAGACTCTGACTGCAACATGCGTCTTTGTAAAGAGAGAAACGGACAGAAAAAGTCTCTAACTCTGCCTGTCAGCTCGCTCTGCTCCGTTAAAACTGAATTTACCATACAGAATTGAATACGAGTGCACTCCAGATTTAGCTGCAGCCAGCTGACCGTGTGCTTCTCTCTATACCGCAGTTCTGTGTCCATGCATGCAGCAAACTGAAAGCACTGTCTGTCGGAGCGTCTATATGAAAAGAGAAGGAAGACATTGCTGGTAGTATTGTCTTCAGAATTGTTAAACACCTCAGTGCACTGAAGGAAGCCATCTGACTGTGTGAGGGGCAAGATCGTTGATGTCTGCAGGCAGAGTAGGAGCTCTCCTGTCTGACTGGTCCACCAATAGCAGAGAAGATGACCCCTTGAGACACAGCCCCTCCTCATTTGCATAATGAGTCAGAAATGCATACAGAAATTTAAAAAGGACAGGAAGAAATAAATACCATGGGTGAAAACAAATAAGGTAAAAAAATACAAAGGAAGAATTAAAGCTGCAAGCAGCGTTGGGCGGGCCCTCGCACTTGTAGCGCGTCCGGGTGTGAGCCGGCCGAGTTGCACATTCTGGAGCTCTGCCGGTGCGGCTGTGAATTTGCTTTGCGGTTCCGACGCCGCATGAAGGTGCTGTATGTCACTTCCTGTGTCCCCTATGTGGAGCTACATAGCACTTCCCGCTATGAATATAAATCGGTATTGACTTGTAGATGACTTCGGGGTGGGAGAGTTATCAAGCACGTAAAGTTTTGTTCAGATGTGAGCAAGTACACTGAAGTTACAAATACTTCCTGTGTCATGGCGAAGAGTTGATCTTGGACGCTACGCCACGGACACACCCATTGACGAAAACTCGCAAATAGCACAATTTTTCATCTTCAATGCCTTTAGAAGGCACAGCACAAATTTGAAGTCGGTCGAACTAAATCCCTAGGAGGAGTTCGTTAAAGTACAAAGTGTTTAAATCATCCAAAATTTGATGTAAAATTCAAAATGGCCGACTTCCTGTTGGTTTTAGGGCATCGGTCCAAGAGACTTTTTTGTGCGTCTGGACAAGATACACGTACCATAGAAAATTTGTGCACGTAGGTGAAACGTGCGGCGGGGGCTGCTTCGTTAAAAGTCACTTCCTGTTGCCAGTAGGTGTCCAAAACTCAAAATGGCCGACTTCCTGTTTACTTTAAGGTATGGGTTCTTGAGGCTTTTTTGTGCGTCTGGACAAGATACACGTACCGCAGAAAATTCGTGCACGTAGGTGAAACGTGTGGCGGGGGCTGCTTCGATAAAAGTCACTTTCTGTTGCCAGCAGGTGGCGCTATGACTGTGGGTGAATGTCGGCATGTACATGTGTTCAGGGCGGGACTCTCATCCTACATGTACAGTTTGGTGCAGATGTGAGCATGTACACTGAAGTTACAGCAACTTCCTGTGTCATAGCAAAGAGCTGATCTTTGACGCCACGCCACGGACACGCCCATTGACGAAAACTCGCAAATAGCACAACTTTTCATCGTCAATGCCTTTAGAAGGCACAGCAGAAATTTGAGGTCGGTCGAACTAAATCCCTAGGAGGAGTTCGTTAAAGTACGAAGTGTGTAAATCATCCAAAATTTGACGTAAAATTCAAAATGGCCGACTTCCTGTTGGTTTTAGGGCATCGCTCCAAGAGGCTTTTTTGTGCGTCTGGACAAGATACACGTACCACAGAAAATTTGTGCACGTAGGTGAAACGTGCGGCGGGGGCTGCTTCGTTAAAAGTCACTTCCTGTTGCCAGCAGGTGGCGCTATGACTGTGGGTGAATGTCGGCATGTACATGTTTTCAGGGCGGGACTCTCATCCTACATGTACAGTTTGGTCCAGATGTGAGTATATACACTGAAGTTACGACAACTTCCTGTGTCATGGCGAAGACTTGATTTTGACGCCACGCCACGGACACGCCCATTGACGAAAACTTGCAAATAGCACAACTTTTCATCGTCAATGCCTTTAGAAGGCACAGCAGAAATTTGACGTCGATCCGACTAAATCCCTAGGAGGAGTTCGTTAAAGTACGGAGTGTGTAAATCATCCAAAAATGGCTGTAAAATTCAAAATGGCTGACGTCTTGCGTCTTGATATGATACATGTCTCCAGAAAATTTCGTACATGTACGTGAACGAGGGGATAATCTTTTCCAATTTCTAGGTGGCGCTAGCGAGTCATTTTGCCACGCCCATGCGCGAAACCCATAAAATACAAAATTTTTCACCAGCTCTGACATGTTTGCAAATTTTGGTGAGTTTTCGAGTATTTTTAGGCCCCGTCAATTGAGCCTACTTTGTAGAAAAAAAAAAAAAAATATATATATATATATATATATATATATATATATATATATATATATATATATATTCTTAGCAAATTCAATAGGGACCTCACACGGTCGTGCTCGGGCCCTAAAAACACATCTATTCAAACACAATGGCCTCTCAACAACCACATGTCTCATTCACCACATTCTTTATGACACTCTTAAATTTATCAATTGATATAGACGTTTCTATTTTAAGATGCAGTTTTCCCCAGATCTGTCAAAACCCTGAGTACATTAAAAAGCAACCACTTGGAGGAGCGTAGCTGGTAACTAGCAGAATTGAGACAGAGAATGGTACAGAGGTAAGGTGGAAGTTTACCTAGCATGACTTTATATATAAAATATACCAGTGCTGTTTTCTACGGGTGGTCAGTGATGTCCAACCCACCAGATCATAAAGAATGGTGAGTGAGGGACTTTGTAATAAAGCGTAGAGATGCATGATACACTGAATCAAGGCTCCGTAAGATGGAGGAGGCTGTGTGAATATATAATATGTCACCATAATCAATCACAGACAGAAAAGTAGCTTCCACAAGTTTTTTTTGGCATTGAAAGTAAAGCTAGATTTATTTCTAAAATAAAAGCCAATCTTCACTTTGAGCTTCCTAAATAGATTAGCAAGATGTACATTAAATAAAAGTTTGTCGTCTATCCATATACCCAAGTACTTGTACATGGGCAACCTTTAAATGGATTTACCATAAGACGTAAAGACACTAAGATCATCAAGCAACTGTAGGCAACCTTTTGAGAAGCCCATGAACTTTGTTTTCTGAGGATTTAAAACCAATTTTAAATTGAGCAGAGCAGTTTGTAATGACTGAAATGCAGTCTGAAGCTCTTGCACAGCCTGTGCCATGGAAGGAGCATCAGAATCAGAATCAGAATTAGCTTTATTGCCAGGTATGTGTACACATACGAGGAATTTGACTCAGGATTGTACATTGCTCATGATGTGCTTACTCGTACAAAAATACCATAACACAATAATAAAATAATAATAAAATAAAATCAGACACAAACTACAGTATAGACAACACTAATATACACACTTTGAACAAAACAATATAGACATATTGACAAATAGTGCAGTGATCAGAGTACATAGGATTCAAGAGTAAACTATTATTCTCATTACGTACATGTTGAAGGTGGATCTGATATACGCCTGAGGTACACATACATGTACACATGTACACAGTGTGATGGAGCATAGTGCAAAGGATGCTGGAAAAACTAAATAAGACCTATGACCTTATGACCTGAGGTAGGTGTATTGGTATACAGTATATACAATATGACATGGTATGAACAGCACTGAAACAGAGAATGGTGAATAAATAAATAATAAGTGGAAACCAGTAAACAGGTGGCTGATTAGAGACAGAGTTACTGGGTTATTGCACAGGAATTGTTCCTGACACTGTGAGTCAGAAATCCGCTGTTCATCAGAGTGATGTCCTTAAAACGGACAAAGTTATTATTGTAGGGGATTTTAATATTCATGTGGATGTTGAGAATGACAGCTTTAGTACTGTGTTTATCTCTCTGTTAGATTCCATTGGCTTCTCTCAGAGTGTTCATGAACCGACTCACTGTTTTAACCACACCCTCGACCTTGTTTTGGTGTATGGTATTGAAATTGAACATTTAGTGGTGTTCCCACAGAATCCCTCTTTGTCCGACCACTGTTTGATAACTTTTGAGTTTGTATTGCTGAACTACACGCCACTGGGCAAAAATTTTTATACAAGATGTCTGTCTGATAGTGCTGTAGCTAAATTTAAGGATGTGATTCCATCAGCTCTAAATTCATTATCAAGTCACAAAGTAACGGAGGACTCCTATGCGCTAGTTTCAGTCCCTCCCAAATCGATCATCTTGTTGATAGTGCTGCAGGCTCGCTGCGAATGACACTCGACTCTGTAGCCCCACTAAAAAAGAAAATACTAAAACAAAGACGGTTAGCTCCATGGTATAATACTGAAACTCGCAAATTAAAGCAAATATCGCGGAAACTTGAGAGGAATTGGCGTTCCACCAAACTGGAAAATTCTCGTTTAATTTGGCAAGATAGTCTTAAAACTTATAGGAAGGTCCTCCGTAATGCCAGAGCAGCGTACTACTCGTCATTAATAGAGGAAAATAGGAACAACCCCAGGTTTCTTTTCAGCACTGTAGCCAGGCTGACAGAGAGTCACAGCTCTACTGAGCCAAGTATTTCCATAGCTCTCAGTAGTTACGACTTCATGAGCTTCTTTAATGATAAAATTCTATCTATTAGAGACAAAATTCACCAAGTCCTGCCCTCAACTGGCACCGACTTATCTCTTAACTCAGGAACCTTAGAAACAACTGTAGAACCAGATATATGTTTAGACTGTTTTGCTTCCCTCAGTCTTTACCAACTAACTTCAATAATTTCTTCATCTAAACCATCAACCTGCCTCTTAGACCCCATCCCGACTAGGTTCCTTAAAGATGTTTTACCCTTAGTCAGCACTTCTATACTAGATATGATCAATCTATCTCTATCAACAGGCTATGTACCACAGTACTTTAAAGTAGCTGTAATTAAACCTCTTCTGAAAAAGCCCAAACTTGATCCGGATGTTTTAGCCAACTATAGACCTATATCTAACCTTCCATTTCTCTCTAAGGTTCTGGAGAAAGCAGTTGCTAAACAGCTGTGTGACTTTCTACAGAGCAATAGTTTATTTGAGGATTTTCAGTCAGGATTTAGTGCTCATCATAGCACAGAGACAGCACTGGTGAAAATTACTAACGACCTCCTTATTGCATCAGACAAATGACTTGTCTCTGTACTGGTTTTATTAGATCTTAGTGCTGCATTTGATACCATTGACCATCAGATCCTATTGCAGAGACTGGAACATTTCATTGGCATTAAAGGAACCGCTCTAAGCTGGTTTAAGTTCTATTTATCAGATCGATTTCAGTTTGTACATGTTAACGATGAGTCCTCCATTGCATGCCAAAGTTAGTCATGGAGTTCCTCAAGGATCTGTCCTCGGACCAATCCTCTTCACTTTATATATGCTTCCTTTAGGCAGTATTATCAGGAAATATTCCATAAACTTTCATTGTTATGCAGATGATACTCAGTTATATCTATCGATGAAACCAGATGAAACTCATCAGTTAGCTAAACTTCAAATGTGCCTTCAGGATGTTAAAACCTGGATGACCTGTAATTTTGTAATGTTAAACTCAGATAAAACTGAAGTTATTGTTCTGGGGCCTAAGCACCTCCGTGACGCATTATCTAAAGATATAGTTTCCCTTGATGGCATCGCCTTGGCCTCCAGCACCACTGTGAGGAATCTTGGAATTATCTTTGATCAGGACATGTCGTTTAAGTCTCACATTAAGCAAATTTCAAGGACCGCCTTTTTTCACCTACGTAATATTGCGAAAATCAGGAACATCCTGTCTAAAAATGATGCAGAAAAACTACTCCATGCATTTGTTACTGTTCTAGGCTGGATTACTGCAATTCCTTATTATCAGGCTGCTCGAAAAAGTCCATTAAGACTCTTCAGCTGATCCAGAATGCTGCAGCACGTGTTCTGACAGGAACCAGGAAAAGAGATCACATTTCTCCTGTCTTAGCTTCTTTGCATTGACTTCCAGTAAAATCCAGAATAGAATTTAAAATCATTCTTCTTACCTACAAAGCTCTTAATGGTCAGGCACCATCTTATCTTAAAGAGCTCATAGTACCTTACTACCCCACCAGAGCACTGCGCTCCCAGAATGCAGGGTTACTTGTGGTTCCTAGAGTCTCCAAAAGTAGACTAGGAGCCAGAGCGTTCAGCTATCAAGCTCCTCTCCTGTGGAACCAGGTTCCAGTTTGGGTTCAGGAGGCAGACACCATCTCCACATTTAAGAGTAGGCTTAAGACTTTCCTCTTTGATAAAGCTTATAGTTAGGGCTGGCTCAGGTTAGTCCTGAACCATCCCTTAGTTATGCTGCTATAGGCCTAGACTGCCGGGGGATTTCCTATGATGCACTGAGCTCCTCTACTTTCTCTCCCTCTGTATGCAACCTCATCCCATTATTGCATGTTACTAACACAACTTCTCCCCTTTCTGGTAGTCTTGTGCTTTCTCGTCCCTGTCCTCTCTCCTCCTATCACTTCCTGCAGGTTTTCTGGCTCTGGAGCTGTGGAGTCTGGATCTGTGGCTGCGGGTCACCTGCTGCCCCCGTGTTCCTGCTCGACACCCTCTGCTGCAACGACTATTGTTACTAGTCCTATTGTTATTATTGTTATTATAATCATTAACATTACGACTGTTACCATTAACACTACTATAAATATCTGTACCATTTTTCATTTAGTTTATAGCAACATCACCTTTACTGTCTGTACCTCTGTGTGTATATTGTGTAGGCTGCCTTCCTCTCCTCTTTCTCTCCTTCCATCCCTCTCTTTTTTTCTCTGTTCCTCTCCTGCCCTCTCTCTCTCTCCTCTCTCTCCTTCACCCCAACCGGTCGAGGCAGATGGTCGCCCACCCTGAGCCATGGTTCTGCTCGAGGTTTCTGCCTCTTAAAAGGAAGTTTTTCCTTGCCTCTGTCGCCTAGTGCTTGCTCTTGGTGGGAACTGTTGGGCTTCTGTAAATAGCATCATAGAGTACGGTCTAGACCTGCTCTTTTATGAAAAGCGCTGTGAGATAACTGTTGTTGTGATTTGGCGCTATATAAATAAAATTGAATTGAATTGAATTGAATTGTGGGAAGAAACTGCTTCTGTGTCTGCTGGTTTTGGCGTACAGTGCTCTATAGCGCCTACCAGAGGGGAGGAGCTGGAACAGATTGTGTCCGGGGTGAGATGGATCTGCAGTGATGTTTCCTGCCCGTTTCCTGACTCTGGAAACGTATAAGTCCTGAATGGAGGGCAGGTTGGCACCGATGATTTTTTCTGCAGTCCTGACTGTCCGCTGTAGTCTGTCCCTGTCCTTTTTGGTGGCAGATCCAAACCAGACAGTGATGGAGGTGCAAAGAACAGACTGGATGATGGCTGTGTAGAACTGGATCAGCAGGTCCTTAGGCAGGTTGAGCTTCCTGAGCTGACGCAGGAAGTACGTCCTCTGCTGGGCCTTCTTGATGATGGTGTCAGTGTTGGGCTCCCACTTCAGGTCCTAGGATATAGTGGAATCCAGAAACCTGAAAGATTCCACAGCAGACACAGGGCTGTTGAGTATAGTGATGGGGGGCAGAGTGGGGGGGGGCTCCTTAGTCAGCGTGTTCCTGGCCTGGTTGTACAAGACTCTGTCCCCACTTCTGAAGGTCTCCTCCTTGGTCTGATGAAGCTGCCTGAGTTTTGCTGTGAACCAGGGTTTTTTTGGTTGTTGTATGTGCGGAAGGTTTTAGTCGGCACACACATGTCCTCACAAAAACTGATGTAAGATGTCACAGTGTCATTTAGTTCATCCAGGTCAGTGGCTGCAGCCTCAAAAACACTCCAGTCAGTCCAGTCAAAGCAGGCCTGTAACTCCAGCTTTGACTCGTTGGTCCACCTTTTCACAGTCTTTACAACAGGCTGAGCAGATTTCAGTTTTGCCTGTGTGTCGGGATAAGATGAACCAGACAGTGATCAGAGAGTCCCAAGGCTGCACGGGGAACAGAGCGATAGGTGTCCTTTAATGTTGTGTAGCAGTGTTAGTGTCCCTGGTGGGACACTTAATATGCTGTCTGTACTTTGGAAGTTCATGACTGAGGTTTGCTTTGTTAAAGTCCCCAAGAACTATGAGCAGGGAGTCTGGATGTTTTTTCTCTACGTTAGTTATCCGGTCAGCCAGGTGTAGTAACGCCTCACTAACACAGGCCTGAGGTGGAATGTAAACAGCGACCAGAACAAACAAGGAAAACTCCACAAACACTTAGCAAACACGTAGCACAGGCAAACACGTAGCACAGGCTACCAATAAATGTGATTATTCCTGAAGCATCTAACTAATCTTCACAACGCAAAGAATTATTGTGGCAGTGACAGGAGAGCAGCTCGTTGTTGAAGCAGGTAAACCTACATACAGAGGAAGCTGTGCGTCATGTGTAAAACAGGACTGTTTTATCCACCATATTCTCTCTCTCTCTTTCTCTCTGCTGAGTGAAAGATCAGTTTCACCAGCGACATTCAGTTTTTGGACTCACCGTCGGACATCGCTATAAAACAAATAGTTACCAATGTGTATTAAAGAAAAGAAACAGGCTAATGTCCAAAGCGATGCTCTGTTCAACAACAGGACACTTTTAATATATCTCAATCAATGCAGTGCAAAGCCTTAAACTGATAAAAGATATTTGCCTGATTTTCTAAATGTTTGCATCCGCCCAGCGCTCGGTGAGCCAGGATTCGGTGAAACAGAGGCCAGCAGATCTGCAGAAGTCCGAGTTAGTTCTGTTGAGGAGCAGTAGTTCGTCCATTTTGTTGGCCAGAGAGTGGACATTCACTAGGTGGATTGAAGGGAGCGCAGGACGAAATCCCCGCTGTCTCAGCTTAACTAGCGCGCCTGCATGTTTTCCCCCGCGCCATTTCCGAAGGATCCCAAACAGAGCTCCTCCAACTAGTAACTCCGGGAAAGTTCAAGGGTCAATAAAGAGTCGTGGAATAGTATGAGCAGTTGAAAGTCCAATGTTTAAGAGCTTTATGTTTTGCCACATTGTGGTTCAGTGTCTTGCTTAGAATACATGTGGACAGGAGCAGCCAGGCAACAAACCCTAGTATTAAATGGGCACCAACTTTACACATAAACGTTGGTTCCCCTTCGAGGGAACTCGAACTGCGTCTGAGATGACACTATGGGAACGCCTCTGGGCGTTGCAGGGCTGAACTATGAATGAAACTACTCCAATCCTATTGGTGTTACTAGAACGGTATTGTGTGACGGCGTAACCGGTGGGGTTATATAAGCACGCCGGCACATAGGACACATTAGCTTCTTTCTATTCAGCAGGCACTCTGGCTATGTTTGGAAGCTCCATTATCCTACCTGACGTCAAGACGAAGCAGCAGATCATGTCGAAGCGATTCCGACAGTGTGTCTTTCCATGTGAGCGTTTCATCACGCAGGGTGATACCCATGGGATGTGCGTCTCATGCCTGGGGATGTCGCATGCTCAGGCGGCTCTGAAGGGGGCTGCCTGCGACCCTTCCCCTCGTGGCACAGGCCCTGCGGTCGCTGAGGCGTCGTGGCGGCTCCAATCCTGGGGATCACAATGCGATTGATTGCCGAGGGTGCCGGACCTACATGGCAGCGGGTCGAGCTGGTGCCAGCCTACACACGATGATGTCTTGCAGGCATACCAGGCCGATCTCCTTCGGGACTGTGACGTGGGGGGGGTCCCTCTGAGGAGGACCTGACGGAGCTCCGTAGAGTGACAGACTTGGCTCTCCATGTGCCCCCCTGGCTTTGGTGGCGACGGAGCGCCATTTGTGGGTCAACCTATCGGGCATCCAGGGGAAGGAGAGGGCTTTTCTCCTGGATGCGCCCCTCTCGCCTTCTGGCCTGTTTGGCGAAGCAGTGGATGCTGTCGTCAACAGGTTCCAGCACGCCAAAACTCAGGGAGAGGCGTTTGAGCGATATCTCCCCCGCCGGTCAGACTCCAGGACCGTGACAGGTCAGGAAAGGTGGACGCAGCCTTCATCCAGCACCTACCGCCACAGCCAGAAGCAGAGCATCGCTTTGCGGGATCCCCCTCAACCAACCTGGGACGCAAGACGGCGTTCTTGCCCACAGCCCCCCGGGAAGACGGATCTGCCTCCTCCCCCTCCCTGCCCCCCTTCCCCTGAGAGAGGCTGATCGAGGTCCCCGCTCTCATGGCTGCTCCAGCAACAGGCGTTGTTTCTCCCACCGCTTCAGCGCTTGGGACACGCTAGCCGCCGACAGGCCAGAAAACGACTGGGCTCACAAACCGTGGTTCACCGGCGAGCCTTCCCTGGCGGTCCTCCGCTACAGGCTGCAGTTCCTGGTTCGCCCCCCCAGATTCTGCAGGATGGTCGGGACTACAGTACACGCAGAACAGAGCCAGGTGTTGGGACAGGAAGTCCGCTCTCTGCTGAAGAAAGGGGCCATAGAATTAATTTCCCTGCCGGTCAGATATGCCGGCTTTTACAGCCGATACTTCCTGGTTCCCAAGAAGGACGGAAGATTGCGTCCGATTTTGGATTTGCGGTCCCTGAACCAATCTCAGAGGAGATTCAGGTTCAGGATGCTTACCATCCCAGCCATCATCAGTCACATCCAATCCGAGGATTGGTTTGTCACAATAGATCTGCAAGATGCTTATTTCCACATCTCCATCCGTCCCTCTCACAGGAAGTTCCTGAGGTTCGCCTTCGGGGGCACGGCTTACCAGTATCGGGTTCTTTCGTTCGGCCTAGCACTATCTCCCCGCACGTTCACCAAATGGATGGATGCAGCTCTGGCTCCATTGAGGCTCCAGGGCATCCACATACTGAACTACATCGACGACTGGCTCGTCCTGGCCCAGTCTCGAGAGATAGCGGTTCGGCATCGGGACGTCGTCCTCGCCCACCTGTGGGCTTTTGGGGCTGCGGCTCAACACGCCCAACGGACTGTGTTCCTATGGGTGGTGTGGGACTCAACGACGATGCAGGCCCACCTGTCTCCCGCACGCATCGAGTCCATTTTATCCTCAGTGACCAGAGTACAGTTAGGCCGCGCCATCACTGTAAAACACTTTCAGAGGGTGTTAGGTCTTCTGGCAGCAGCGTCCAGTATAATACCTTCCGGACTACTGCACATGAGAGCCCTGCAGTGGTGGCTAAAATCCAAGGGATTCTCCCCGAGGGGAAATCCGTTCCGTCTGATACGGGTTACGAGCGGATGCCTTTGTTCCCTGTCTGTATGGAGGAAATCTTGGTTCCTTCGAACCCCTGGAGTCGGCTGAGGCCAAGCACCTGACCCTTAAGATGACCTTTCTCCTCGCTATCACCTCTCTGAGGAGGGTGGGGGATCTCCAGGCACTTTCGGTGTCTCCCCGATGCCTGGAGTTTGCCCCGGGGAGGGTCAGGGCCATCCTGCACCCTTGTCCAGGTTATGTCCCTAAGGTTCCAGCCAGACTGGCAGGGTCCACGGTGCTGCAGGCGTGTCATCCCCCACCTCATGTGACGGCGGAGGACGGGAGACTTCATCTGCTCTGCCCTGTCAGAGCACTGAGTATTTACACTCTGAGGTCTTCCCGGTGGAGGAAAGCAGACCAGTTGCAGGGGCTTTGGGACTGCACATTTATAAGAGAAAGCCTGATTTACAAACTAGAGGCGGTTGAAGTTTGAAATATGTGGGTATTTTCCTGGAAGGGAAAGTCTAATAAAAGATGCTGTCAAGTTGCATTATGAAAAATGTCCATTGTCTTTTCAGTTTGACCCATATGTTGGACTAAAGGTCAGGATACCTTGGCCTGAAGTACAGCTTTAATGGCTCTCCAGCACTACAAGCTGACTTATCACCATCAGTATAACTATAAAACTACTCAGCTACTCACACAAATGACTCTATGGTCAACTGCAAGCATTTAACTGAACTAAGCTAAACTAAATTTTTTCCTTGTTTAATATAACTGCTGTTGCCAGAAACTCTACCAAATGTTAGTTACTTTTGCACTAAGGAATTGCAGCTGTTTGCTAATACATTCTACATAATGACTTCATGAACATAACATGTCGGATGTTGTGTGTACAGCTTGTTCTCCTGCCCTAAGTGACCAAAAATGTATTACTGCAGCTTTAGATTATGTATACAGTCAGTGCCAGCGTGATTCACATGCCACATTTACTATCTGCTCTCTCCTTCGTCATATTTTAACTCTCCTGTTATTTCAGATCCTGACCCAGAATTCCCTTTATTCCCTACCACCTTTCCGTCAGACAATCTAATATGCTCGCTACTTAGCGGTCCAGCATCACTGGATAAGAAAAGAAAAGGATGCTCTCTGGTATTGACCTCTGCCTGTTTCCGACGAGTAACGCTGAACTGTTATTGAACTTTACCTGCCTGTTCTCTGAGTCGTGGCTTTGGAAAGAAGAGGAAAGAGGTTGATACAAAGCGCTTACAAGTGCACCCAGATGCACTTCAAGGGGAGTAAAAAGGAAAGGGGATGAATGGAGGTCAAAAGAATGTTATTAAAAAGAGGTCTGCAGGTTTGCAGTCATGCACACTGTCAGGCTGGTATTTTGTTGGTCAAAAAGGGGAAAAAATATATTTTTTAAATACCTGCATCATCGCCACCATCATTACTGTTGAAATCTGCGCCTTGTCTGTTTGATTTGGCCACTGGTGTTGAGGAGAAAAGTAGAATAAGGGGAAACATTTAAAAAGAAAAAAAGAGAAAAAATAAAAACTTATTTTCAGCCAAAAAAAGGATACAAAAATCAGAGTTCAAAACGCATGAAACAAGTGGTATTGTGTGAGAGAACACGTGAGAACACAGTGAGCTGAACAGGCTGTGGTGTGATAAATAATTTTTGGCCCTGTTTACACGTACACGGGTATTTTTATAAACCAGGTATTTCCTTTCTTTAAAAAAAATCCTGTCCACACAAGTGCTGTTTAAAAAAAACCCCGCCCACATGTAAACGCAAAAATACAATTGAAACGATGCATGCATCTCCTGTCAAATAGGTTGAGATCCCAGCGCTCTATAATAACCAAACAATGGCTCACTACAGCCATGGAACTGTAAGGTACTTTCCAACTGAATAACACAAATGAGTATAATAACCAAAAAAGTGTCAGGTACTTTCCAACTGATTGTGTAGAAGTACCGCATGTAGTGTATTGATGTAACAACTGTAATGTAATCAACTAAGAAATGAAAAGAATATGATTAACTACAAAATGAAATGAAGAAGATCATGATTTCAATAGTATTGATTAAAATGTGTGTGTGTAAAGAATAAGAGAAGTGAAGGAACATGTTCAGACATGTTGAATTGATTGTGAAATACTGAGATGGGTATAACGGTCTTATGACTATGAGTCATTGGGAGAGAAGGGTCAGCAAGGGGAAAGGAAATGGCCAAACAAGGACATCTCTGGTCCAAATGAATTTAAGAATGAACAAACTATGTGACAGTAGTCACGTAGACAGAAAAAGGATGGTGGCTGATTTGACAAAGAAACTCAGCTACGGAATAGGATATATAAAGAGGAGTCAGAGAGAGATCAGGGTTATTCCTTGGCAGACCTCAGAGGCATCAGATTCGGAGCAAGACCATCACCGCACCGGACCAAGAGCCCAAGACAAGAGACAGGGATTTGAGCAGTAAACAACTTCAGAGATTTCTTCAGGGGACTTCAAGAGATCGAGCCACAGAGGGTAACCACAACATCCAAACCAATGAAGAATCATTGGAGATTTTCTCTCACTCAAGCTGCAATGAAGACTGAAGACTTTTGAAGACAATTTGAGGGCTTTGGAACAAGCCTCAGGTTTCCACCAGAGTCAACAGCCCGGCAGCGGAGGAGGGATTTTTACCGCGGACCAATCCTTCCCCTTCCTTTCTCTCCAAAAAGAAGACGTCAAAATACTCAAGCTCAGCCATCATAATCAGGTTTTGAATTTTACAGATTTTATCAGTTTACTCAAGTTTTAATCAGTTTAAGTTGTATGCTCGCCCTTGCTTAATTTTGCAATAAAATATATAATCACTGCATTTAAAGTACAAGTAGTAGACGTTGAATTTATTTCTTCACTAAGGCAGTAATAAATTAGGTAAAGTGTGTTTAACATCTTTAAGGTTCTTATAGGTTGCTCTAGCCAACGAAATTAACTTATCCTTGGGGCCTATTTTCCTGGCCACTAAACACAATCCTAGCAACTATACCAAGTGCACTGATCAATGAGAAGAGAGCTGTCGTTAATGGGCGTGGCTGGGGTGGTATTTGGCTCTAGGGCTATTCAGTCAGGTGCTATTTCAGAGTAAGCAGGGTAGGCGTTCGGAAGAAGTCAGTGAGAAGCTAGGCGAATCTCTTCGACACCAGCTTAAACAATCCTCAGTTATACCTAATAGGGTAATACCCATAGGCCTAGAGGATCGGACCCTTTACGACGGAGAGCTGGTCCAGTACCTCCTGAACAGGGGTAACTCGGGATCTAATACTCCACATGGGTCCCATCCACACCCCCGATGCACTGAGGGATGCCATGGGCTCGGTCAAAACCTGCTACAAGTTCCTCCACTTTGGACTCAGGCACAGGTAATTATTCACACACTTGAAACACACTTATTATTTTTGAAACCTCCTGTTTTGACAATGCAAAGGCATTCGAAGTTTTGTGTAATCTCCCCTCATCTGCTACATAGTGCGCAGGTAACACTGACAGGTGACTTCATTTCAGTTTTTTGCCCTTCAATGTGCAGGCGAAGCAGCTCACTCAAAGACAACAGTCAAAACCGCCAACAACAGAGGTGGGCTCTGTGTCATAGATTATGTTGCAGTGACCTCCGTAGTGCATTCTGATGCCTCTGGAAGACATGGTAGTGTAAACACGTTAAAAGTCCTGTTAGTAAGGTCAGAATGAGCACTATTTGGCCACGTCCGCCATTGCACCAAATGTCCCCCCCATGTAAACAAAGGAGATATGATGTCACAAGCCCAAAACTTAGTTTTCTCCGTCTACACCTCAACATTGCAAGCGGAGTTTCTGCAAATCTTTGTCCTGGAGGGAGTTTAGAAAAAGGTTTAAGTGACCCATAATGCAGTTTGTGTGGAAGAAAGGCTGAAATGCAAAGGAAAAGCTTTGTTTTCATAAACCCCTGTGTACGTGTGGGCAGGGCCTTGGACTAACAGGAGCACAACAGTAGCCTGGCAGTGCCAAAACAGGAGGCTGTGTCCACACTGCCAACTGTCCATTCAGTGTGCAGCATTAAAGCATCTCAGAATGGTTCACTGTATTAAAACAAAGCAACAATGAATGAATGGTGTCCATGTCCAAATATATATAAAGAATATATTGCATATTTACATTTCATAGAAAGAAATCTTATTCTCTATCTATTATATTATTATTATTTATTATTATTATAAATCTATTATTAGTTTATCCTTTGTTTTCATTCATATACAATTTCATTTTTCACCAACTGCACTGTAAGCACTGTTTTAGGTGTTTAAAAGCTCACTTAATCCAAATTCCGAATTTATTACCACATTATACCACATTTGTTTGCTTGAGTGGGTTCCGATGGAACCGGTGGCAATTTGTGTCAGTTTAAGGGTCCTTGTTTGAGAACCGCTGCTTTATGGCACTTGTTTAATTCATGGAGGAAACTCCAGGCCAATTTTCAGGTGTTGTAAATCATTTCACATGGTGTTACTCAGCCAATCAAATCTGTGCATTCTGATGAGCACTGCAACTGGAGTCAGTCAGTGAGACACACACACAGGGGATAGACTAGATGGTCAGAGAAATTATTCCACATGGTGTGGTTGAAAAAGAGAAAAATAGCAAAAAGAGCTTTACATCAAGAATGGACAGATTATCTTAGATAAATCAGTAAGTCAATCTCATATGGAAGGGGTAAATTCTCTTGGCAGGAACTTAGAAATAGGCAATACACACAATTCCTTGATTACAGTGAATTTATTAACTAACTAAGGTGATATAAAAATGCGGTTAAATACATCAGAGAAATAAACAATGGCTAAACAATGAGAATGGAGGTCTATTGTGGGAGAATTTGACTCATACGGCAACTAATGAATGCAATTAGATGATAACTCGGTTAAATTTGTCTAGGAGTTTCAAGGATTACATATGCTGGACTAACCAACTATTGGACATCACTGACCGCAGAATGCCTTGTTTTGCCTTACGGTGGGTCGGCAGCCTGCCTTGGCATGTTGCACGGGTCCCACGCTAGGTGCCCGATTCCCAGATTTTTGCTAGGGAATTGTCCGGGGTTCACCGTGTCTGGAATGAAGAAAAACCCTCAGGGGTTGGCCGTCATCAGTCTGGCAATTAGGCTGTCCTCTCAGGTGTCCAACCTCTGTGGGCTTAGCTCGAGGCATAAAGCTTAAAAAGAACTTGGTCATTCTTGAATTAACTAGTGTAACTTAACGGACTGATAACTTTTAACAAAACAAAAAGAAAGAAAATAAAACGCAAGTAAAATTGCTGTTAAGCGAGGGAAAGCTGAGGTCGCGGCACTTCGCGTGTGTAGCTTGAACGAACAAAGGCCGTTCGCTGCGCTGGGCCGAACTCTTAGGGCGTTGCCGGGAGAGGGGCATGCCGGGCGCGTGCCGAAGCACCGTTAAAGAGTCAGGAACAAGCCAGCAGACAAGGAGCAAGAGAAGAGTGGAAGAGAAGGAAGGACAGCGTGTGTCGCTGTTTTGTCTGTTGGGGCGTGGTTCCCAGAGGGCAGTCCTTCGTTTCCCGGAGGGCGGGCTGTTTCCGGTTTAGAGGGACTGTCTTTCTAAACTTTTAATATGTCTATAAAAAAAGGAAAACAAAATCATCAAAAACATTGTTTTAGCTCAAGAAGGCAGGAGTTGTTAAGTCCCCCTTTCGCATTCCTGGCTTATCACACTTGCACATCAGTCTTTGCTTGCACAAAGGAGTTCAGGGCTGTCCCTGGTGTCCTGGATTTTCTCACACCTGGGCGTGAAAAGGAGTATCTCTTTGATGTGAGGTGATTAAACAAAGTAGAAGGTCAGTTGCCATGGTTACATGTGTTGGGGGCAGTTTAGCGTTTCCTGCCCTCTCTTACTGAAGAGTTTTGGTAGGCTGTTCAGGAAAATGCTAATCGCTGGTCAGTGTTCCATTGTCAGTTTAAAAGTCAAGCACCGTGTTATCTGGCTGAAAAGGTGGCCAGTTTTACGTTCAGGCTGCTTAGAGACAGCACTTAGGGAGAGAAACCTTTCAACCCCCCTCCTTTGGGGTCGCTTCGGCTGTCTGTAGAGGGTTGATAATCAAACCCCCTCCTCCTTCTCCCTGGGAGAGAAAAGAGGAATTTGAGTCTCCAAATTATTTAAAATAAAATGCACCAATCCACAATGTTGGTACACAACAATATGCAATGATGTTGCAGGTAATAACTCATGTCTGCTGGTTGTCATAGTAACACAACAGAGGACAACAAGAATTTTTCAGGAGGTCAGCAGTCAGAAAACAGTAGATCTACCAATGTTGCTGAGTGTTACCCACATCATCATATTCTGTATGTGTGATGCAGCACTCTCATCCCTACAGTACAAGCCTGACAGAGCCTCAGACCTGCAGGCTCACATGTACTATTAAAATAGCTGCAACCTTTTTGCAACCTGTCCTTGTATCCTTTAAAATGTCAATTTATTTAACATATTAGCATATTTAATAGTATTCTGCTTATTTACAGAACAGCTGCTGGCTTTTATTCTGAGTGACTGATGATTTGTATAATGTGCAAAAGTTGTGCAAATACATGTATGCAGAAGTAAGTCTAAGTCTGACTGAGTCTAGTTGTGCAACATGTAATAGTACCTGTTGATATGGTTGAGATTTATTTTCTTAGTAGGTGTATACATCCCCCAAAAGACTGTATGGTTATGTCCAAGCCACACAGTACAGGGGTAGTACCAGAGACTGTATATAAAGATGGACGACATGACAGCTCCCCAAAGGTGAATCCAAAACATCTCAAGAAGTGTTTCCCAAATATGGTTTCTTTAATTTTAAATAGCTCTTCACACTGATGTATGTTCAGGTGTTCATTTTCTGATACATTTTATTTGATTAGTTTTTTGATGCTATATGTAGCACTGTTTCACATCATGACTGACTGAGCCCGGGACCTCGATATGGCGGCTCCAACCCCTATCACTGTTGCGTAGACTCTGGGTCCAAATGAGGTCAGCGGCCGATATTTTGGCATAATTTTTTATGTGGAAGAGGATCTTTATATACAATCTGTGGGTCGTACCCACTGTCAAACATTGCCCTGGCAATGATCCAACTGGGAAGAAACTGTTGTTGGTGTGAATACGTTTCTGGTCTAGGATCAGCGTGAGGGTATTACTTTTTTATCTTACTTTAGTGGGCGGGTAGATGGACAGAACCCCCCCCCCCAACCATTACTACCACTACAAAGTCCTAACATTCAGTAAGTACACCTGTTTACCTGCTCTGGATGTTATTTTTAAATTGTGTTGATCCCAGCTAGAAATAGTGAGTGGCAAGTCAATTCTAAGAACTCTGTTCAAATACAGCTGTCCAACCTAAAGTGATACTTTGGATTTCTAAAGATGAGGTGGTGTGAGTTACTGAAGTGACAGACACTAGTTATGGTTACAGCCAGCCACAACAACATTTGAGACACAATAACTCTGACAATCGTGTATTTAGGTTTTAACTGCTCATTCAGTCTTCAGCTGGTCAGATAGCACCTGTAGGCAGTACTTTAAATGGCAGTGTGACATGAGATCAAGCTTTACCTGTTGTTGATAGTCCAACATCTTTTCCTTAGCTCAGTGTGGTTTTTCGTTTTAGTTTGGAAAAACCAGCCGCAATTACAGAAGTCCCTTCCTCAGCTACAGTAATGTCCATATGCTTATTTTCTTAATAGGATCCTCATTTACTGCAACCCGTAGAGTACATACTTTTCCTTCAAGCCAATGTCTTAATTATAAACTGCTGTAGTCTTAGTATTTAGTATGGAAATATGCCCCCTCCTGTAAACACTGTTTTAGTCATTCTAGCAGTGGAGTATACAGTATGTTTTATTTGTTTTTGTTTATGCCAAAAATATATATTTGTAACAGCCCAGTTCCCGGCAAGTAACAACATCCATAGTTCAAGTCCTGCCAGAGACCTTTATAGTTGTCATTCCTCTTTCTGTCCTTCCTCTCAGTCTGTCAACTATAAAAATAAAGGCAAAGAGTATGTAATTATAAAACCCCTGCATAAAAACACGAGACATGATGGACGGCTGTGGCTCGGGGGGAAGAGCAGGTCATAGGCAGTTTGGCTACAATTACTGTTTCCTTCCATGAGAGATCAAAAGATTGATCTAAGTATGTAATAGTCAGATTGATCTGAAGTACAGAGCAGAAGTCAGAATGTGCTTAGCCTAGCTAAGCATTAAGACTGGAAGCAAGGGAAATAGCTAGTCCAAAAATACACTCTAGTAACGCCTGTAATGCACACTAATCTCTTTGTATCTCATTTGAAAATGTAATGTAAAAACAACAATTTGTGGTTTTAAGAGGAGTGAGATCTTGAAACTACTTCTTGATAAGTAGCTTTCCCTCTGGTTTAAGTGTGGACAGCCAGTTTTGGTCAGTGAGCACAGGTTTTGTTTTCTGTAAAACATATATATATAATTATTTGCCTATAATTATTTGCCTATGACATGATAGTAAAAAACCTGAAAACGTCACTTTGATGACAAGACTCTAGGAAGCTGCTATCAATTCACAGTTGCCACACTCATCTGTTGTTTTGTGTACATATTAAACTTTGGACAAAGCCAGGGTAGCTGCTCCGTATATAACACACAGACATGATCGTCTCAAATGATGAACCATTTCTTTAAAGACACATTTTTACTACTCTGATTTTGTAATAACTCACCAAGTGAGTTTCCTCACAGCTCAGTATTGCAGTCTTCACACTCAAATCTGTGAACTGTGTCGAGTTATGAAACAAAAGATATAATATTGGTTTATTACTGCAAGTGCTGCTTCACTGTAATGAAATGAACCAGACATGATAAAGAGCTTTTTGCTAAAATATGGGGCTCATTATCCATGCTGCCCAATGGTCCTTGAGGTCATTCACTGTTCAAAAAGAATCCTCTGCTCATCTCACTGAGCTTCCACCTCCACAAAGTGCGCTGTAGCACTGACTGATCAGCAGATGATGGAGAATAGGTCTCAATAGGCACATAATGTGACATATGTGCAAGCCTCAATAAAGTAAGAATACATAAACAGAATATTTAGGGCCCGAGCACGACCGTGCGAGGTCCCTATTGAATTTGCTCGGATTATATATATATATATATATTTTTTTTTTTTTTCTGCAAAGTAGGCCCAAATGACATGGCCTAAACATACTCGAAAACTCACCAAAATTTGCAAACATGTCAGAACCGGTGAAAAATTTCGTATTCTACAAGTTTCGCACATGGGCGTGGCAAAATGACTCGCTAGCGCCACCTAGAAAATTGGAAAAGATTAGCCCCTCGTTCACGTTCAACCTACATGTACGAAATTTTCTGGGGACATGTATCGTATCAAGACGCACAAAAAAGCCTCAAGAACCCATAGCCTAAAGTCAACAGGAAGTCGGCCATTTTGAATTTTATGGCCATTTTTGGATGATTTACACACTTCGTACTTTAACGAACTCCTCCTAGGGATTTAGTCGGATCGACGTCAAATTTCTGCTGTGCCTTCTAAAGGCATTGACGATGAAAAGTTGTGCTATTTGCGAGTTTTCGTCAATGGGCGTGTCCGTGGCGTCGATGATTCGCAATGAAACAGGAAGTTGTTGTAACTTCAGTGTACATGCTCACATCTGGACCAAACTGTACATCTAGGATGAGAGTCCCGCCCTGAACACATGTACATGCCGACATTCACCCACAGTCATAGCGCCACCTGCTGGCAACAGAAAGTGACCTTTAACGAAGCAGCCCCCGCCGCACGTTTCACCTACGTGCACGAATTTTCTGTGGTACGTGTATCTTGTCCAGACACACAAAAAAGTCTCTTGGAGTCATAGCCTAAACCCAACAGGAAGTCGGCCATTTTGAATTTTACGTCAAATTTTGGATGATTTACACACTTCGTACTTTAACGAACTCCTCCTAGGGATTTAGTCCGACCGACTTCAAATTTCTGCTGTGCCTTCTAAAGGCATTGAAGATGAAAAGTTATGCTATTTGCAAGTTTTCGTCAATGGGCGTGTCCGTGGCGTGGCGTCAAAGATCAAGTCTTCGCCAGGACACAGGAAGTTGTCGTAACTTCAGTGTATATGCTCACATCTGGACCAAACTGTACATGTAGGATGAGAGTCCCACCCTGAACACATGTACATGCTGACATTCACCCACAGTCATCTCACATCTGAACCAAACTTTACGTGCTTGATAACTCAAGGGGTCATCTTCTCTGCTATTGGTGGACCAGTCAGACAGGAGAGCTCCTACTCTGCCTGCAGACATCAACGATCTTGCCCCTCACACAGTCAGATGGCTTCCTTCAGTGCACTGAGGTGTTTAACAACTCTGAAGACAATACTACCAGCAATGTCTTCCTTCTCTTTTCACGTAGACGCTCCGACAGACAGTGCTTTCAGTTTGCTGCATGCATGGACACAGAACTGCGGTATAGAGAGAAGCACACGGTCAGCTGGCTGCAGCTAAATCTGGAGTGCACTCGTATTCAATTCTGTATGGTAAATTCAGTTTTAACGGAGCAGAGCGAGCTGACAGGCAGAGTTAGAGACTTTTTCTGTCCGTTTCTCTATTTACAAAGACGCATGTTGCAGTCAGAGTCTTCTCTGAGATGCGAGCACGACATACAACACAATTTATCAAATTACACATCGGATATACAGTATGAAAATAAGATTGATTGGATTATACTCACAGGAAGTATAAAACCTGTTACATGCGTCTATTAAAAGTAAAGTAACACAAAAATGTCAGGGAAATTACTTTACTTAGATTTCAGGACTGCAGTTGTACATTTGAAATACCTTCCTACCTTTCTGATAGGAAGCCTTCTTGAGGTGGTATAAAACATTTCTTCTTATATTCTGATTTGAGTTGTGGACAACTATGACCACATGAAATAAAAAAATTAAACATTTCACTGCCCAAGTCAGCTATAACACAAGTCTTGTTCATTAGACTACATGCTGTACAGTATTTGTGGACAGATTTTGTCCCAGGATTTATTATGCATTTCTTCTTCTTCGTTGCATGGTTTAGAATAATAAGGTGAGAAATGGGTCTGTTCTGAGTTCATCCTGCACTGCAGCAGCTAATAAAGTCCATTTAATCCCAAAAACGCTTTTCTTTTAGGCAGGCTGGAACAGAAACACAGTAACGATGAAATGTGTGCTGTTCTCACATTCTTCCTCTGTATATACACATAAACAACAAGGCAGGGAAATATAAAAGGAATTTATTTTATTGTTTGGGTACATTATTGTTCAGTGTACATGCTCACATCTGAAACAAACTTTACGTGCTTGATAACTCTCCCACCCCGCAGACATCTACACACCAATACCGATTTATATTCATAGCGGCAAGTGCTATGTAGCTCCACATAGGGGACACAGGAAGTGACATATAGCACCTTCATGCGGCGTCATAACCGCGTAACAAATTCACAGCCGCACCGGCAGAGCTCCAGAATGTGCAACTCGGCTGGCTCACACGCGGACGCGCTTACAAGTGCGAGGGCCCGCCCAACGCTGCTTGCAGCTTTAATTATATATATTTTTATTATATATATATAATAATATATTATTACAGGTTTTAGAATATAAACCATGATGCTTTATACATCCAGAGAAGGGAATGGATGTGATTGTTATAAACACTGATGCTGATTAGCATGAACTTTAAAGAGGTCATATTCTTTCTTGTTTTTTCCCTTTCCTTTATTGAGTTATTTACTTTTTTTGTGCATGTAATAGGTTTGCAAAGTGAAAAAGCCCAAAGTCCACCCCAAAGGGAGTTCCTATCTCCCACAGAAAACACTTCTCTGAAATGCCTGAAAACAGCTCGTTTCTAGTCCAGCCTTTTCTTCCGCTTTCTTGTGACATCACAAGAAAACATGCATCACAATGCTTGCCTAGCTGCTAGTCAGACACGCCCTCAAAAATAATGGTGGAAAACCACACTGAGCTGCAGCGCACAGTAACAAGACGTCCGCCTGCTACCTCTCCTCTCCCTTCCAAACATTAGCCACCCTCCAGGCAGTCAAATGACATAAAGTTGTCAACGTGATGTAGAGACAGTGCTTAGTTAAAACTTTAAGTTTGAATTGAGATTGTATGCTAAGTTTTAAACAATGAATGTCTATTAGGATTTATTTTAAAACTTAATAACTCAAAATACAATATCAAAAAGAATCGTTGCTGCACCCATCTACAACTAATTACACACTGTGTGACATTTGAATTGTAATGACAGAATTAAAGCTGCAAGCAGCGTTGGGCGGGCCCTCGCACTTGTAGCGCGTCCGTGTGTGAGCCGGCCGAGTTGCATACTCTCGAGCTCTGCCGGTGCGGCTGTGAATTTGCAACGCGGTTCTGACGCCGCATGAAGGTGTTATATGTCACTTCCTGTGTCCCCTATGTGGAGCTACATAGCACTTGCCGCTATGAATATAAATGTGTAGATGTCTGCGGGGTGGGAGAGTTATCAAGCACGTAAAGTTTGTTTCAGATGTGAGCATGTACACTGAACAATAATGTACCCAAACAATAAAATAAATTCCTTTTATATTTCCCTGCCTTGTTGTTTATGTGTACATACAGAGGAAGAATGTGAGAACAGCACACATTTCATCGTTACTGTGTGTTAGAGCATGGGAGAACAGTGGATACTTTTAATACAGCCCACACCCCTAATACTGTGTAACTATAACAAGTAGAGAACAGAAGAAAAAGATGTTCTTTCTTTACAACTGTCTGCATAGCTTATTCATATTGTGTAATGAATGAAAATAAATGGGCCTACTAGGCTCCTCTCTACTTTGACATTTAAGATTAGCTTGTTTCATCCACCTTCATACACATGTGACATTACTGTACAACTTGAGAAAGGTGAGTTGTTTTCTGCTCCAGCCTGCCTAAAAGAAAAGCGTTTTTGGGATTAAATGGACTTTATTAGCTGCTGCAGTGCAGGATGAACTCAGAATAGAACCATTTCTCACCTTATTATTCTAAACCATGCAACGAAGAAGAAGAAATGCATAATAAATCCTGGGACAAAATCTGTCCACAAATACTGTACAGCATGTAGTCTAATGAACAAGACTTGTGTTATAGCTGACTTGGGCAGTGAAATGTTTAATTTTTTTAATTCATGTGGTCATAGTTGTCCACAACTCAAATCAGAATATAAGAAGAAATGTTTTATACCACCTCAAGAAGGCTTCCTATCAGAAAGGTAGGAAGGTATTTCAAATGTACAACTGCAGTACTTAAATCTAAGTAAAGTAATTTCCCTGACATTTTTGTGTTACTTTACTTTTAATAGACGCATGTAACAGGTTTTATACTTCCTGTGAGTATAATCCAATCAATCTTATTTTCATACTGTATATCCTTTGTGTAATTTGATAAATTGTGTTGTATGTCGTGCTCGCATCGCATCTTAGAGAAGACTCTGACTGCAACATGCGTCTTTGTAAATAGAGAAACGGACAGAAAAAGTCTCGAACTCTGCCTGTCAGCTCGCTCTGCTCCGTTAAAACTGAATTTACCATACAGAATTGAATACGAGTGCACTCCAGATTTAGCTGCAGCTAGCTGACCGTGTGCTTCTCCCTATACCGCAGTTCTGTGTCCATGCATGCAGCAAACTGAAAGCACTGTCTGTCGGAGCGTCTATATGAAAAGAGAAGGAAGACATTGCTGGTAGTATTGTCTTCAGAGTTGTTAAACACCTCAGCGCACTGAAGGAAGCCATCTGACTGTGTGAGGGGCAAGATCGTTGATGTCTGCAGGCAGAGTAGGAGCTCTCCTGTCTGACTGGTCCACCAATAGCAGAGAAGATAACCCCTTGAGACACAGCCCCTCCTCATTTGCATATGCATACAGAAATTTAAGAAGGACAGGCAGAAATAAATACCATGGGTATTATTATTATATATATAATAATAATACTATTAAAGGCACTATTAAAGGCGTATTAAAGGCACTAATTAAATATATACATTTATGTCTGCTTGTATAATTTAATTGCTACCTACATTTATTTACTTTATTTTTTTGTGTATTTAATTGGATGCTTATTTATTTATTGAGCACTTATTTATTTCTCAATTTATTTCTGACTGTGTCAGGATCGGTCCTCCATAGCGGGGTGGGAGAGTTATCAAGCACGTAAAGTTTTGTCCAGATGTGAGCATGTACACTGAAGTTACAACAACTTCCTGTGTCATGGCGAAGAGTTGATCTTTGACGCCACGCCACGGACACGCCCATTGACGAAGGGCATCGCTCCAAGAGGCTTTTTTGTGCGTCTGGACAAGATACACGTACCACAGAAAATTTGTGCACTTAGGTGAAACGTGCGGCGGGGGCTGCTTCGTTAAAAGTCACTTCCTGTTGCCAGCAGGTGGCGCTATGACTGTGGGTGAATGTCGGCATGTACATGTGTTCAGGGCAGGACTCTCATCCTACATGTACAGTTTGGTGCAGATGTGAGCATATACACTGAAGTTACGACAACTTCCTGTGTCATGGCGAATCATCGACGCCACGGACACGCCCATTGACGAAAACTCACAGATAGCACAACTTTTCATCGTCAATGCCTTTAGAAGGCACAGCAGAAATTTGACGTCGATCCGACTAAATCCCTAGGAGGAGTTCGTTAAAGTACGGAGTGTGTAAATCATCCAAAAATGGCTGTAAAATTCAAAATGGCCGACTTCCTGTTGACTTTAGGCTATGGGTTCTTGAGGCTTTTTTGTGCGTCTTGATATGATACATGTCCCCAGAAAAATTCGTACATGTAAGTTGAACGTGAACGAGGGGCTAATCTTTTCCAATTTTCTAGGTGGCGCTAGCGAGTCATTTTGCCACGCCCATGTGCGAAACTTATAGAATACGAAAAAAATTTTTGGTGAGTTTTCGAGTATGTTTAGGCCATGTCATTTGAGCCTACTTTGCAGAAAAAAAAAATATATATATATATATAATCTTAGCAAATTCAATAGGGACCTCACACGGTCGTGCTCGGGCCCTAATGAAAGCTGTAGAAGAGATTCTTTGTAGAGGAAAGCCTGCCGAGTGGCTTGCAAGCCACTGTTACCAGTTCTCTTTACACACCCAGTGCTGTGAGCCTGTACCACCTTATCCTCTTGCCGATATCCTTGACGGCATATAACACTGTAGTAACTTATCTTGGAAAACAGTGATATAGAGCACTGAATTTGATGAATTGATTAACTTAACAAGACACTGCTGAGTGTTTCTCTGGGCTAGTGTTGGTACCAGATATGCTTGGCCTGGCAGATCTACTCAGGGCCTTACTGATCACTTTTAAAACACAACGTTTATAAATTTATTCACTGGTTTTGTTGGATATCAGAGATCGTTTAAGTAACTGTAAACTGCTGCTAACTGTAGCTGCCATTAGCTTGTGGCCCTATTAGCTTAGCTGACTCTGCCCTGATTTACCTGGACAGAATAAGGAGATTTAAATGTTTACTCAGAAACCTTGACTTTTATTTAGGTATATTTTTACACTACTTAACTTGAGTATAATATTCTAGTACTCTTGGCATGCCTGTATAAGAGAACATGAGTGTGTTCTACTGACAGCTATCAAACAAAATACAATCTTCAAGAAAACAGAAACAAATCTGTTTTCCAAGTTGATCTGTTTCATTCAGTGTCATTCAATTCAATTCAATTCAATTTTATTTATATAGCGCCAAATCACAACAACAGTTATCTCACAGCGCTTTTCATAAAAGAGCAGGTCTAGACCGTACTCTGTGATGATAGTCATGTGATATCATGGATTTTTCAGTGTGACCTTGGAAGACAGCATGATGTCGCGGGATTACAGACTCCAAACATCACATCCTGAATGTTGTTAAATCTGCTGTCTTTGAGAGAAGGGGAGTTTACACCACAGATACTTCCTCTGCGTCTCTCTACCATGTCATGACCTAGCCTGAAGTCAGTCTTACGCAGAGAGAGGTCGAAGGCAATGTTTGTCATAAGCCCCCACGCAAGTAACAAAAAATGGCAGCTCTTTTCAGAGGCACTTTGAGCACTGAAATACACTTATGTCCCTTTTCCACCACATGGTACCAGCTCAACTCGCCTCGACTCTACTCGCATTTTTCGGTTTTCCATTGGGGAAAAGTTGTACCTGTACCTGGTATCTGGTACTTTTTTTCGTATCACCTCCGTTGAGGTTCCAAGCGAGCTGAGGCAATACTAAAATGTGATGACACTGCAGAGGAAAACACAGCTGTAAGATTTTCATACCACTATTCTGTCACATTCTGAATAATGTTGGGTTTAACTTAGCCTAAATCAAGATACAGCATGTGTGTTTTGCTTTGAACATTACGTTGCGGCAATTGTGTGTGGTGTTGCTATGACGACCAGCTACATTGAGGGGTACTATCTCTAGGTACTATTTGCAATGGAAAACGGAGGACGGCGGGCCAAAACTGAGTTGAGTGGAGGTTGATTTGAGCTGGTACCACTTATGGAAAAGAGGTTTTTGTGCAGGAAAGAGGGCCCGAAGGTCACAGCTCTAGTATTAGCAAAAATGTTGCCTTTACAAATAAGAAATGGGATAGGTGGAGTCACAAAGTGTCAAAATGTCATTTTTATACATAAATCTTGAATCTGAATGTGACTCTTGAAGAAATTTTGAGTATTTGACCACATGCTGTGCAGCGAGAAGCAGCTAGACTCAGGACTGGATCTGGAGCAGTGCCTTCCACATTTAAAAGTCTTGAATTTGAGTTTGTTGAAAATATGCACTCTTTACTCGTAGGCAATTACCCCTCTAGCTACTACACTACCATATCAAGGCCATTTTGTGACAGACAACACATGCATGGATCACATTAATCCAACAGACCCGGTTAAAAGCTTGTATGACTACATTTGCAGGTGCACGAGAACCCAGAAGAAAGCTGATTAAAAAAGAAACTTCAACAATGGATTTACATCCACTGCAATAACACAACTAGACTAAAACCCAAAGTTTACATGCAGTCGATCAGGGAATTAGATGTTTGCTGCGATCCCTACCATATTATTATTATGCTGTTCTTTCCATAATAATAGTATTCAAACAAAAGCACTGGAAATGCTGTGTATATGTCTGTATTATTAATGCACTACCCTCAACTTAAAATCACATTTAGTTTCTATTATAGAGACCTGATACTGATAGATAATTGATAAATCTTATTCAAATGTACAGTTAATCTAATTATGTGCAATTAATTGACACACAGCGAACAAAGTTTGTCTGTTTGGGGTGCCTGGAGGTCTGGGCCCCAGGACATTTTTCCTGCTTGGTAATTCAGCCCTGAGTGTGGTTGTGAGCTACTGGGGTGATGAAAAGTAAATGAATTGAACAAATTAACTTAAAACTAGGGTAAGTAATTTATTTCTGAAGCAATTCTGTTCTATTTGTTAAAATTCTCTTCACATCCTGACAGCAATCAATAATCCTCTGGAACTCCATCCCCACAGAGATCCGAAATGCTCCCTCTCTGGACACTTTTAAAAATCTACTAAAAAAATCTAAAATCTACTTTCAAAAATCTATTATTATTATTATTAATAATCAAGTGGAGACAAAATGAAAAAATCCGGTATCTGTGGCTGTCGCAAGACTGCAATAAGCATGGTTTAATTTCATTCGGACCAAATTAAATGATTGGGGGGCCTACGTGTCTGTCTACCTGCCTCTTCCTGCCTTTGGTGTGAGAGACCCGGATTCAATTCCCAACTGTGACACATCCACCAATGTGTCCCGGAGCAAGACGCTTAATCCCTAGATGCTCCAGAGGTGTGCGACCTCTGACATATATAACAATTGTAATTCACTTTGGATTTGGACTGAAGTGTCAGATAAATGAGTAAATGTAATGCCTTGGCATAATCAACCACTGAAGCCTGCCATAGATGGATGTACTACAAGAGAAATCCAGTTTTTGCAGAAGTTATTCTTTTAAACTGGCATATGGCTTTCCTTGAAATCATTTGCTCACTACAAAGCAAACAACAAGTTTTTTGAATCACTAATGTAATACAACAAAAACAAGTCAACAACAATACCAACATTTTTGCTAAACAATCAGTAATATGGTGACAATGACCGGCAGATAGAGGCAAATAACAGAAGAGCAGAAACCACATGAATTTACTGTAATGGAATGATAACATATGCCATATTACAACAAATAGTATCTGTGCTATTGCAAGACTGTAATAAGCATTTACACTGAGATCATTGGCTAGCCAACCAACCTATCTGGCTGCCTACCTGTGTGCACCCTGCCTGTGCACTCACTGCACATTAACATGTGATTTGGGGGATCGGCTTTAGAGGGAGGTCTCTGTCTCTTGCTGGTTTCCCAGCACCCCGGCTGTAAGATAAAAGCTATGTATGGTGTGTAGTTTCAAATTGCATTATTAATTGCACAGTTATTTTTACCTTACCAGCCGGCTTGAATGCAGAGAACAAATATCCCCTCCCGTCTACGACGGATTATGCTCCGTAGTGCTTTTTGTGGTTTTGTTTATATATTCTGTTTTCTCTCTAGTAACATTTACCAGAGAAGAGCTCTTAAATATTGGACTTTCAACTGCTCTCACTGTTCCTCCGGTCTTTATCAAACCTGGAACTTTCTCAGAGTTATTAGTTTGAGAAGCTCTGTATGTGATCTGCCAGAGACACCGAAGGGGGACGCGTGCCAGCGCACTGGTTTAAGTGAGACAGCAGGGTTTTCGCACTGCGCTCCCATCTATCCACCGGGCAAATGTCCGCTCTGCTACTCCACAGAACTAATTAGGACTTCTGTACATCTGCCGCCCTCTGTTTTACAGAATCCTGGCTCACATCCCGGATAGCACACTTCACCTACTGGGATTTAATCTCATCCGTGCAGATCGCGTAGCAGAGCTCACGGGAAAAACAAGGGGAGCAAATATGCTGTCTCTAATTGTAACACAAAGTGTAACACCAGGGAACACTAACACACTGGACCACTGCTACACTACATTAAAGGACGCCTATCACTCTGTCCCCCGTGCAGCCTTGGGTCTCTCTGATCACTATCTGGTTCATCTTATCCTGACACACAGGCAGAAATTTAAATCTACTAAACCTGTTGTAAAGAGTGTGAAAAGATGGACCAACGAGTCAAAGTTGGATTTACAGGCCTACTTTGACTGTGATGACTGAGTATTTTTGAGGTTGCAGCCACTGACCTGGACAAACTAACTGACACTGTGACATCTTACATCAGTTTTTGTGAGGACATGTGTGTGCCAACTAAAACCTTCCACACATACAACAACCAAAAACCCTGGTTCACAGTGAAACTCAGGCAGCTTCATCAGACCAAAGAGGAGGCCTTCAGAAGTGGGGACAGACCTGTATAACCAGGCCAGGAACACACTGACAAAAGTCAAGCAGCTAAGATGTAAATGTAAATGCTCCGTACTTGTATAGCGCCTTTCTAGTCTTTTCGACCACTCAATGCGCTTTTACACTACATCTGCATTCACCATTCACACACACTGAGCCTAAGTGTTCAAACAGAAACTAACATTCACACACATTCATACACTGGCGGAACAGCCACCAGGGGCAATTCGGGGTTCAGTATCTTAAGAGGAGCTACGCTGAAAAGCTAGAAAACAGCGTCACAGCCAGCTGAATGGATTTTACTGTAGGTTTGAGAAGCCCACAGTCACACCTCTCCCCCACTCCAACACCATCTTCAAACAGTCACCTTCCCCCACTGCCACGCTGTCACCCCCCCTGTACGACCCCTCACCTGTACTCATGATCTGTAAAGAGGATGTGCGCCAGCTCTTCCAGAGGCAGAAGATCAGGAAGTCTCCTGGCCCAGACAGTGTGTCACCATCTTGCCTGAAAATCTGTGCAGACCAGCTGGCCCCCATCTTCACACGGATCTTCAACAGATCACTGGCCCTGTGTGAAGTTCCCTCCTGCTTCAAACGCTCCACAATCATCCCGGTCCCCAAAAAACCCTCCATCTCTGAATTCTACACTCACCAGCTACAGGAGACCATCCCCCAACACTGCCCAAAGCCAACAGACTCAGGAACAGTTTCTTCCCACAAGCCAGCACCCTGATAAACTGTTGATTTCTGACTCACAGTGTCAGGAACCATTCCTGTGCAATAACCCAGCAACTCTGCCTCTAATTAGCCACCTGTTTACTGACTACCACTTATCACTTTTTATTTATTCATCATTCTCTCATTCTCTATTTCAGAGCTGTTCATACTGTTCATATTGTTATATTTTCAAATTGTATATACTGTACACCACCTGCACATAATATTTATTTATTCCAGCATCCTTTGCACTATACTTAATCGCGCTGTGTACATGTATGCATGTATGTTTATGTGCACCTGTATATCTCATCCACCTCCGACATGTACATAATAATAATAACGATAATAATAATTTACTCTTGCATCTTTTGCACTCTGCTCATTGCACTATTGTCTCAATCTGTGTATATTGTTTTTGTCTTTGTTCATAGAGTGTATATTTGTGTTCTCTATACTGTAGCCTGTGTCTGATTTTATTTTTGTATTATTGTATAAGTTAGCACATCGTAAACAATGTACAATCCTGAGTCACTCTGCTGTTTGGGGGGGGCGGGTGAGCCACATCGTGAGAGACCGTCATACACTGACAGAGGGGGCTGGGATTTCCTCTCATGTGTGGCTGGGGGTTCGCACAAGGCAGCGTGGCCGCTCTCGTGGGCTCATCACCTTGCCACTCTACCAATAAGGGTAGGGGCGCGGGGGCAGACAACAGAGAATGTGAGCTACTTGTGACATTGGAAATTTCATCTAACAGTTAACAACACACAGCAATAGTGTTTAAATATGACTTAGGTTCACCACTGGTCATATTTAGGGCCCGAGCACGACCGTGTGAGGTCCCTATTGAATTTGCTAAGATTATTAGGGCCCGAGCACTACCGTGTGAGGTCCCTATTGAATTTGCTAAGATTATATTTGTGGTTTTTTTTGTTGTTTTTTTTCTGCAAAGTAGGCTCAAATGAAATGGCCTAAACATACTCGATAGATAACTGTTGTTGTGATTTGGCGCTATATAAATAAAATTGAATTGAATTGAATTGAATGACACTGAATGAAACAGATCAACTTGGAAAACAGATTTGTTTCTGTTTTCTTGAAGACTGTATTTTGTTTGATAGCTGTCAGTAGAACACACTCATGTTCTCTTATACAGGCATGCCAAGAGTACTAGAATATTATACTCAAGTTAAGTAGTGTAAAAAAGTGTTGGGCGGGCCCTCGCACTTGTAGCGTGTCCGTGCGTGAGCCGGCCGAGTTGCATATTCTGGAGCTCTGCCGGTGCGGCTGTGAATTTGCTACGCGGTTCCGACGCTGCATAAAGGTGCTATATGTCACTTCCTGTGTCCCCTATGTGGAGCTACATAGCACTTGCCGCTATGAATATAAATCGGTATTGGTGTGTAGATGTCTGCGGGGTGGGAGAGTTATCAAGCGCGTAAAGTTTGTTTCAGATGTGAGCATGTACACTGAACAATAATGTACCCAAACAATAAAATAAATTCCTTTTATATTTCCCTGCCTTGTTGTTTATGTGTACATACAGAGGAAGAATGTGAGAACAGCACACATTTCATCGTTACTGTGTGTTAGAGCATGGGAGAACAGTGGATACTTTTAATACAGCCCACACCCCTAATACTGTGTAACTATAACAAGTAGAGAACAGAAGAAAAAGATGTTCTTTCTTTACAACTGTCTGCATAGCTTATTCATATTGTGTAATGAATGAAAATAAATGGGCCTACTAGGCTCCTCTCTACTTTGACATTTAAGATTAGCTTGTTTGATCCACCTTCATACACATGTGACATTACTGTACAACTTGAGAAAGGTGAGTTGTTTTCTGCTCCAGCCTGCCTAAAAGAAAAGCGTTTTTGGGATTAAATGGACTTTATTAGCTGCTGCAGTGCAGGATGAACTCAGAATAGACCCATTTCTCACCTTATTATTCTAAATCATGCAACGAAGAAGAAGAAATGCATAATAAATCCTGGGACAAAATCTGTCCACAAATACTGTACAGCATGTAGTCTAATGAACAAGACTTGTGTTATAGCTGATTTGGGCAGTGAAATGTTTAATTTTTTTAATTCATGTGGTCATAGTTGTCCACAACTCAAATCAGAATATAAGAAGAAATGTTTTATACCACCTCAAGAAGGCTTCCTATCAGAAAGGTAGGAAGGTATTTCAAATGTACAACTGCAGTCCTGAAATCTAAGTAAAGTAATTTCCCTGACATTACTGTGTTACGCATGTAACAGGTTTTATACTTCCTGTGAGTATAATCCAATCAATCTTATTTTCATACTGTATATCCGTTGTGTAATTTGATAAATTGTGTTGTATGTCGTGCTCGCATCGTGTACTACTGAGACTTCATTGCCCTCTTCAGAGAAGACTCTGAATGCAACGTGCGTCTTTGTAAAGAGAGAAACAGACAGAAAAAGTCTCTAACTCTGCCTGTCAGCTCGCTCTGCTCCGTTAAAACTGAATTTACCATACAGAATTGAATACGAGTGCACTCCAGATTTAGCGGCAGCCAGCTGACCGTGTGCTTCTCCCTATACCGCAGTTCTGTGTCCATGCATGCAGCAAACTGAAAGCACTGTCTGTCGGAGCGTCTACGTGAAAAGAGAAGGAAGACATTGCTGGTAGTATTGTCTTCAGAGTTGTTAAACACCTCAGCGCACTGAAGGAAGTCATCTGACTGTGTGAGGGCCAAGATCGTTGATGTCTGCAGGCAGAGTAGGAGCTCTCCTGTCTGACTGGTCCACCAATAGCAGAGAAGATGACCCCTTGAGACACAGCCCCTCCTCATTTGCATAATGAGGCAGAAATGCATACAAAAATTTAAAAAAGACAGGCAGAAATAAATACCATGGGTGAAAATAAATAAGGTAAATAAATACAAAGGAAGAATAAAACAGACAAAAATATTAAAACACACACATAAATAAATACATTAAAAAAATTAGTAATAAATAAAGTTGAATAAACAAATAAGGTAATTATAACAAAGGTGAATAAGTAAAGGCACTAATTAAAATTTAAACATTTATGTCTCCTTGTATAATTTAATTACTACATACATTTATTTATTTACTTTATTTTTTGTGTATTTAATTGGATGCTTATTTATTTATTGAGCATTTATTTATTTCTGTATTAATTTCTGGCTGTGTCAGGATCGGTCCTCCATAACGGGGTGGGAGAGTTATCAAGCAAGTAAAGTTTGGTTAAGATGTGAGCATGTACACTGAAGTTACAACAACTTCCTTTGTCATGGCGAAGACTTGATCTCTGACGCCACGCCACGGACACACCCATTGACGAAAACTCGCAAATAGCACAACTTTTCATCTTCAATGCCTTTAGAAGGCACAGCACAAATTTGAAGTCGATCGGACTAAATCCCTAGGAGGAGTTCGTTAAAGTACGAAGTGTGTAAATCATCCAAAATTTGATGTAAAATTCAAAATGGCCTACTTCCTGTTGATTTTAGGGCATCGCTCCAAGAGGCTTTTTTGTGCGCCTGGACAAGATACACGTACCACAGAAAATTCGTGCACGTAGGTGAAACATGCGGCGGGGGCTGCTTCGTTTAAAAGTCACTTCCTGTTGCCAGCAGGTGGCGCTATGACTGTGGGTGAATGTCAGCATGTACATGTGTTCAGGGTGGGACTCTCATCCTACATGTACAGTTTGGTCCAGATGTGAACATGTGCGAAACTTGTAGAATACGAAATTTTTCACCGGTTCTGACATGTTTGCAAATTTTGGTGAGTTTTCGAGTATGTTTAGGCCATGTCATTTGGGCCTACTTTGCAGAAAAAAAAAAAAATTCCGAGCAAATTCAATAGGGACTTCGCACGGTCGTGCTCGGGCCCTAATAATCCGAGCAAATTCAATAGGGACCTCGCACGGTCGTGCTCGGGCCCTAATTAGATGACCTGGGGTCCCGCTCTCGCAGGCAAAACATCCATAAAATCGGAATGAAAGAGAAAGCCAAGAATGGCAGGCCAACGAAGTTTGTCACCAAGTTGTTACTGGAGCTACTGGGAGAGGAGCGCTTTGATCACCCCGTGGATGTGGACTGTGCCCACCGCAGCGCAGAAAGACGGGAAACCGAGAGCTATCATCGCCAGGCTGCACTGCTTCCAGGTAAAGGAGCTGGTTCTAAGGCTCACGAGGGAGAGGGCACCGCTACAATACGACGGGCGTCCTGTATTCAACTTTCCCGACCTAACATCAGCTACCATGAAGAAGCGGATGCCCCACTGGCTAAACAGCCCCCCTGAACTGCACCTTCTTGTGGCTCCTGGCTGGCTTACATCCTCTCCCTGTACTAGCAGCACACAGTATGCCTCTATTGTCAGTGTCCTTCAAGTGCCTCACATCCTGTGTTTGTTTGTTTGTTTGTTTGTTTGGTCTTCTTCAGTTTTCAGGGGTTTTTTTCCCAATGGTATGTGTTTCCAGGTTGGTGATTCTGTTTGGGTTTTGACAAACTTTCTCCTCTTGTTTTAAGTAACACCACTTTCTGTTATTAGTGCTTACCTCACCTCATTCAATGGTCTGTTGCATATTACTCACTCAGATGCAGGAATGTCCACCAGAACTGTTTCCCATGAATTGAATGTTGATTTCTCTCCCATAAGACGTCCAGTCGGAATGACTTTCAGAGAATTTGGCAGTACTTCCAACCGGCCTCACAACCGCAGACCACGTGTAACCACACCGGCCAGGACCTCCACATGCAGCATCTTCACCTCCAAGATCGTCTGAGACCAGCCACATGGACAGCTGCTGTAACAATCGGTTTGCATAACCAAGGCAAATGGTGATCATACCAGATACTGACTGGTTTCCGGACCCCCCCAATACAGTGAAACTGCCCATTTTTGAGTGGCCTTTTACTGTGGCATGCCTAAGGCACACCTGTGCAATACCCATGCTGTCTGATCAGCATCTTGATATGCCACACCTGTGAGGTAGAGGATTAAAATTTTTAATCGCGATTAATCGCATGATTTTCTTGTGATTAATCGCGATTAATTGCATTGTTACGCGTAAAATTTAATAATGAATTCTAAAGTAGTGTATTGCACAATTTTTATTTAAATGTACAGCTATATACACAAAAGTGGAATAACATGTGGTTTGCAAACACTTTAAACAAATAAGGTGCTTTTTACCAGCAGTATTCCCTTTACACAGCAACAATAAAATATTTCTTGTAAATCTCAACTTAAACATTAATGTAATCAAATCAAATATTAAACCAAAGCTATTTGCCACTACCAGGGCATTACCTTTTATCTAGCTTGTTAAAACTAGTTACCATCAGAGTCCATTCGTCTTGTTTTTTTTTCTAAACAGGTATCAGCATCAGGTATCTTTTATCAGGGAGCAGCAGAAACAGACTGTTCAGTAGGGTTGGGACGATGTCTATAAAACTACATTGAAACATCGGGATGGACGATGGCATCCATCGGGGTGTAGCGGGGTCGGTGCGTGTGTTCACTCACACGGACTTCACTTGGTTAAAAACTTGAAATGACGTTACAAGTCGGGGTGGATATTTTACAAACACAGACCAGGTAACGTTAAAGCAGCATTGAACACATGGTGCAGATGTTGGTTTCGGCTGTTTGATGTTGTTTGATAGGCTGTGTCATTAACAAGCAAACGGCTCACCTGCTGCCATGATAACGGATCGCGGGTGGAAAAATATGGAAAAAAGATGACAGCGTAGTCTGCCGAAGCCTCCCTCCACTGAATGTTTGGGTGGGTGATTTGCAGGCTGATCAACATCCCGCCCCTCCTGTGACCCATGGTTTGACTGTATGTGTATTCAGAGCCAGTGAGCAAGGGACTTTCAAACTAATAATAATAAAATAAAAACTGCGTTAACGTACGATAAAATAGTGCCCAGCCCTAATTTTTACAGATTTGTGAACAATATTTGAGAGAAATAGGCCTTTTGCGTACATGGAGAAAGTCTTCGATCTTTGAGTTCAGCTCATGATGAAAGTGTTGTGCTGATAATTTTGTTCAGTGTAATTCTCCACGTTATTTTAGTGTTTACTCACAAACTACAGTAATCTGCTCACCTTGCTTTTCATTTCAGAAACCTACACCTTCACCTACACCTATCTCTCTCTCTCTCTGCCTGTATCTGTCTGCTCTGACTTTGTCAGCAGTTTTATAAAAGACAACTCGCGTTTGGTATTTTTTCACCCGCGATTCGGTTTTCACAGCAACAGGTGAGCTGCGTGTGGAGGCGGCTTGCTATTAATAACTGATAGAGCTACCGTGGTATGACTGACAACAGCTGTGTTCACTGTTGCTTTGCCTGTTCCGTGCTTTAAAAATCATCGTATTCTTTCTGTGTGTTTCTCTGCTGAAGTAAATTGCGACCGTAATGTCTTCTTCACTCCAGTGAAGAACTGGAGTTCACACCTAAGACATGTTTTAGCGCGTGTGTGCGGCTGTGGCAATAGCCAGTTACTGTCTGTGCCGCTGTGTGCATGACCTGAAATGCTGTGCGTCTAACGTTCAATGTGATTGGCAGAAAATTTGATATTTGTCGCTCGGTCAGGGTCAATTAAGCTATAAAACCGCCTATTACAGTCCCTATTTGATTGATTGACACACCTCTAGCTGAAGTGGGTGTCTTATTTTCCAATAAGCTATACCAAACAAGCTAGGTAATGTTACAATAGATAACATAGTGGACTCATGGAAACACATTGGTTTTCATAATTTTTGTCATGATTAGCCTACTTTATTAATAACTCAGCATCATCTGTATGAAAGAGAAAAAAATCAGTTCATCTGATGTTCTAAGTGAATAACATAGCCCTGCCAGCCTTACTGGAGTTCCACGACTACGGAAGCGGTTCAAACTTTCTCTCCCTCCGAGAGTTGTGTGTGTCGGTGAAGGGGGTAAACCACTTTGAGGCAAGAGAGGGGGGACTCAAAATGTTTCTAAACTTAAACGCACTTTTATTCCCCCATTTGCGTTTGTATTGTTTTACTACTTATATAGTTATAGCCTATACGAAACAAAACAGGCTGCAGTGTTTAAACTGTCCCAATTGTTGTGTGTAATGTATTCAGTATTCCAAAGAACCTATTTTTAAAAAGACTATAAATCCAGACTGATATAATGGGGTGGCATATAAATAGCATACCACTTTTAAGGACATTTCGCACGCATTTAAAGCTTTTCACACATGATTTAATGCTGTTTAGTCACTATAGACATAAGCTACATAAAGGCCTCACGGCCGATGTGCTAGCAGATAGGGTTAACGTGACGACATGAATATAATCACTTACTTAGGTAAGTTTAGGTACGCACCCCTGTTAGGGCTGTGCAATGTGACAATCTATCGTTTGATGATAGAAAAAAGTCTATCATTTACAATTCTGTTCTATCGTTTATTCGTTGTGTTGTAAATTCCACATTTTACCGAAATATTGTGATGAGGTAACGGCGCTTTGCACCGCGGTGAAGTTAGTTTTACATTGGAATTCGACATCAATTGGATGTGGAAATCAACGTAAAACTAATATCATTAAAAATTAAAGCTGCAAGCAGCGTTGGGCGGCCCTCGCACGTGTAGGCGGGTGCATAAGGCGGCCGCGTTGCATATTCTGGAGCTCTGCTGGTGCGGCTGTGAATTTTCTACGTGCTTCGGACGCTGCATGAAGGTGTTATACGTCACTTCCTGTGTCCCCTTTGAGGCGCTACATAGCACTTGGCGCTATGAATATAAATTAATATTGGCATGTAGATGTGTTCGGGGCGGGACAGTTGCATGTAAAGTTTTGTTCAGATATGAGCATGTACACTGAAGTTACAACAAATTCCTGTGTCATGGCGAAGAGTTGATCTTTGACGCCACGCCACGGACGCCCCCATTGACAAAAACTCACAGATAGCACAACTTTTCATCGTCAATGCCTTTAGAAGGCACAGCACAAATTTGAAGTCGGTCGGACTAAACCCCTAGGAGGAGTTCGTTAAAGTACGGAGTGTGTAAATCGCCAGAAATGAGGATTAAATCCAAAATGGCTGACTTCCTGTTGGGTTTAGGCTGTGGCTCCAAGAGGCTTTTTTGTGCGTCTGGACAAGATACACGTACCACAGAAAATTCGTACACGTAGGTGAAATGTGCGGCGGGGGCTGCTTTGTTAAAGGTCACTTCCTGTTGCCAGCAGGTGGCGCTATGACTGTGGGTGAATGTCGGCATGTACATGTGTTCAGGGCGGGACTCTCATCCTACTTGTACAGTTTTATTCAGATGTGAGCATGCACACTGAAGTTAGAATAACTTCCTGTTTCATGGCGAATCATCGACGCCACGGACACGCCCATTGACGAAAACTCACAGATAGCCCAACTTTTCATCGTCAATGCCTTTAGAAGGCACAGCTGTCGTAATTGCCTCTATCCCTGAGGACACTGCAGTGGGTGACCAGGAGGAGGAGGAGGAAGAGGAGGAGGATAGCCAGCCGAGAAAGAGAAAGAGGGACAGAGAGGATGAGCTGCTTCAGCTTCTTAAGGAAGACATGAGGTTGCAGAGAGAGGCAGAGGAGAGGAGAGCACAGGAGAGCAGAGAGAGGATGGACAGGCTTTTCTCTCTACTAGAGAGAAAAATAAATCCTTAAATAATAATATATAATTATTAATAATTAATCAATTCAAATAAAATATTTGTTAAATAAATTATTTTATTTTCTGTGGTCTTTATAACTATTAGTATTTACAGCATATTTACAACATTTATTCCACTGAGCAGGGAGACCCAGGTGATGCTGCTGGACCTGGATGGGCTGCCACAATAAAGACCCTGGTCAGCAGGACATCATCTGGGGTGGTCTCCAGAGTGTGTTGCAGGTGTGGATGCATCTCTCCACTGTCCACCGCATCGTCCATCAGTGGGTTTGCAGGGCTGGTTCAATCAACGGCTGCCATTTCACTAAGATGTTTTAGTAAGAGGCAAGAATAATAAGCTGTGCACATAAAATACTAATTTACAATCTTATTTGGACAAAATAAATCTCTACAAAATATTTCAACAGGCAAAATTGTTAGGATATGAATAGGAATTTCCTGATCTTTTACTTGCCTGTTAAAAACCACTGACTGTCTCCAAACCGTTCTCTCCCTCATCCTCTGCCTCGTCCTCCTCAGGCTCATCCTCTGGGGCCACAATGTCACCAGCCCTAAGGCAGATGTTGTGGAGGATGGCACATGCTGTTATGACCTGAAATGGTTCAAAATATATTTCAGTCTAAAAAAATTTTTTTATGGTTTATGATGAATCAGTCTGTTGATTTACTCATTAGTATAATTTAAAAAAAATACTCACGTGAGGTACAAAGGTGTGGTGCACCTCCAGCGCTTGCAGGAAGATGGCCCGGAACCTGGTCTTCATCATCCCAAAAGCACGCTCTATAATGGCGCGTGCCCTGGAGTGATGGCTGTTGAAGCGCTGGGCTCCCACACCTTGTATTGGCCTCTTGTAGGGAGTGATGAGGGGGAGTGGGTGTTGGAGGCACGGGTACCCTCCTTCTGCAAGGATGAAATGCCCTGGAGGAGGGTAGAGTGAACTCCTGTACAGTGGGCTGTTGCGGAGCACTCTGGAGTTGTGGACCGACCCAGGCCAGCCCACGTAGGTGTCAATGAAGCGGCCCTGATGGTCACAGACAGCTTGCAGGATGATGGATGAAAACAGTTTCCTGTTCCTGTAGCACTGACCATCAGGGGCGCTCGGTGGCTTGATGCGGACATGGCAGCCGTCGATTGCTCCAGCTGCTTTAAAAAAGGCTCTGTGTCTTGCCAGCCCTGCAAACCCACGGGATATTGGTTGTAACTCATCCTGGGTCTTCAGTAGGTGGATGACCTTGTGGCGAATGGCCACCACCTCCTCAGTGACTCTGTGGACGATGCGGTGGACAGTGGATCGAGGCATTGCAAACACTCTGGAAACAACCCTGTATGATGCCCCACTTGCCAGCCAGAAGAGACACCATGGTCTCAATTGTGGCAACCCATCCGTGTCTCCGTTCCTGGTTTAGGAGGCCCAGTAGCACTCCCAGGGCCTCCCTGCTCAACCGGAAATCTGGCCGTGTGTCCTGCTGGCTAAAAAACCTGTCCAGCACAGGCACACTCATTTATCCTGCAGTACAGGGGCCGGGGCTGGTTTAGGGATACAAGGAGAAGAACAACCGTTATGAAGTGTAGAGAGCTTAGTTAGATAAGGCTTGTATATCTTTCTATTCAACTTGCTTTAGCTGATCAATGACAAAAACACTGTCAATATTTTAATATTAAAGTAAGGTTAGGTTTTCTTTAAATATGAAATTATGTTGTTAAAGTGAAATGGCAGTAGCAATAATCTACGTTAACTGTGGTTAACATCACTGTTAGCTTTAGGAAGCCTATAGTGCCTAAATACATATAAAATGTAACATTTCTTAGTTACTTTCCCCCATATTTACCTGGCCCGGGTCCTCTCTCAGCCTGAGATACCGGCGGTGAAGTACCTCTAGTTCCTCTATTAAGAGGTAAAATATCAAAATTAAAATATTCGTCTCCATGCTGGTGGACCGCAGCTGTGAAGGTTGCTAGGCGACAGGAGCGGCGCTTCCCCACGCATGGGTAAGGGCAGGGTCAGTTGATGACGCAATAGACAGTCCTCCGTAGACCAGACCGTCTCATTTAACAACGGTCGGTTCGGCGTTCTGCGGCCGCATGCCTTCGAAGGCCATGCCCTTCGAAGGATGCGGTCCCTGAATTGAGACACAGCTATGATCTCTTTTCCTGGTTCCTGTCAGAACACGTGCTGCAGCATTTTGGATCAGCTGAAGAGTCTTAATTGACTTTTTCGAGCAGCCTGATAATAGGGAATTGCAGTAAGAAGTTCCAGCCTAGAAGTAACAAATGCATGGACTAGTTTTTCTGCATAATTTTTAGACAGGATGTTCCTGATTTTCGCAATATTACGTAGGTGAAAAAAGGCAGTCCTTGAATTGCTTAATGTGAGACTTGTCCTGATCAAAGATAACTCCAAGATTCCTCACGGTGGTGCTGGAGGCCAGGGCGATGCCATCAAGGGAAACTATATCTTTAGATAATGCGTCACGGAGGTGCTTAGGCCCCAGAACAATAACTTAACAACAATAAGTTTTATCTGAGTTTAACATTAGAAAATTACAGGTCATCCAGGTTTTAACATCCTGAAGGCACATTTGAAGTTTAGCTAACTGATTAGTTTCATCTGGTTTGATCGATAGATATAACTGAGTATCATCTGCATAACAATGAAAGTTTATGGAATATTTCCTTATAATATTGCCTAAAGGAAGCATATATAAAGTGCACAGGATTGTTCCAAGGACAGATCCTTGAGGAACTCCATGACTAACTTTGGCACGCAATGCATGGAGGACTCATCATTAACATGTAAAAACTGAAATCAGTCTGATAAATAGGACTTAAACCAGCTTAGAGCGGTTCCTTTAATGCCAATTATAATTACAGCTACTTTAAAATACTGTGGTACATAGCCTGTTGATAATGATAGTGCTGACTAAGGGTAAAACTTCTTTAAGCAGCCTAGTCGGGATGGGGTCTTCAAAGCACCAAAAGTGCTGCAAGGGGTGAATTAAAGAACTACCTTTTTGCATTTGGTTCCGCAGTCAACTTTTAACAAAAATAAACTTTTTTTTTTCCTTAGAGTTAATGTAAAGCACTGCCAAAACTTTTCATGTGGAAATAATCAACTGTCCAATCACCACTAATTAATAGTAACTTTAAAATAAAATAAATGCATACATAAAAAGGAAATGTATATAACAATGTATATTACATTTCACTTCATTTCTTTGTTTGATTTGTTTTTATTTAGGCATTTTAAATCTTCCATTGCGGAGTGAAATTATGCATGTTTTTATAGCAGAGAAATTAATCTTATTGTTACGTTGTAACTGTCTGAACCTAGCAGGAAGAAGGCAGAAAGTTGATTTGAAAAACAGATTGCTTTCGATCCTAAATGATTAGCATTTTCATGGAAACAAAACCTAGAAAAATAATGTGAAAATTAAAGCTGCAAGCAGCATTGGCGCAGATGTGAGTATGTACACTTAAGTTACAACAACTTCCTCTTTCATGGCTTTCATTGGACGCCACACAACGAGCACGCCGTTTCATGAAAACTCACTGTTTGTACAATTTTTAATCGTCAGTGGGATTAGACTAGACAGCAAAAGTCTGAAGTCAGTTGGACTAAATCCCTAGGAGGAGTTCGTTAAAGTACAGAGTGTGTAAATCATCCAAAAATTAACATTCAAAATGGCAGACTTCCTGTTGAGTTTAGGGCATCGCTCACTGAGGCTTTTTGGTACATCTGGATATGATACAGTGGGTACGGAAAGTATTCAGACCCCTTTAAATTTTTCACTCTTTGTTTCATTGCAGCCATTTTCCAAAAATCAAAAAAGTTCATTTTATTTCTCAGTAATGTACACTCAGCACCCCATCTTGACAAAAAAAAAACAGAAATGCAGAAATTTTTGCAAATTTATTAAAAAAAGAAAAACTGAAATATCACATGGTCATAAGTATTCAGACCCTTTGCTCAGTATTTAGTAGAAGCACCCTTTTGATCTAATACAGCCATGAGTCGTTTTGGGAAAGATGCAACAAGTTTTTCACATCTGGATTTGGGTATCCTCTGCCATTCCTCCTTGCAGATCCTCTCCAGTTCTGTCAGGTTGGATGGTAAACGTTGGTGGACAGCCATTTTCAGGTCTCTCCAGAGATGCTCAATTGGGTTTAAGTCAGGGCTCTGGCTGGGCCATTCAAGAACAGCCACGGAGTTGTTGTGAAGCCACTCCTTCGTTATTTTAGCGGTGTGCTTAGGGTCATTGTCTTGTTGGAAGTTAAACCTTCGGCCCAGTCTGAGGTCCAGAGCACTCTGGAAAAGGTTTTCGTCCAGGATATCCCTGTACTTGGCCGCATTCATCTTTCCCTCGATTGCAACCAGTCGTCCTGTCCCTGCAGCTGAAAAACACCCCCACAGCATGATGCTGCCACCACCATGCTTCACTGTTGAGACTAGGTGATGAGCAGTGCCTGGTTTTCTCCACACATACCGCTTAGAATTCAGGCTAAAAAGTTCTATCTTGGTCTCATCAGACCAGAGGATCTTATTTATCACCATCTTGGAGTCCTTCAGGTGTTTTTTAGCAAACTCCATGCGGGCTTTCATGTGTCTTGCACTGAGGAGAGGCTTCCGTCGGGCCACTCTGCCATAAAGCCCCGACTGGTGGATTGCTGCAGTGATGGTTGACTTACTACAACTTTCTCCCATCTCCCGACTGCATCTCTGGAGCTCAGCCACAGTGACCTTTGGGTTCTTCTTTACCTCTCTCACCAAGGCTCTTCTCCCCCGATAGCTCAGTTTGGCCGGACGGCCAGCTCTAGGAAGGGTTCTGGTTGTCCCAAACGTCTTCCATTTGAAGATTATGGAGGCCACTGTGCTCTTAGGAACCTTAAGTGCAGCAGAAATTTTTTTGTAACCTTGGCCAGATCTGTGCCTTGCCACAATTCTGTCTGTGAGCTCTTCAGGCAGTTCCTTTGACCTCATGATTCTCATTTGCTCTGACATGCACTGTGAGCTGTAAGGAATTATATAGACAGGTGTGTGGCTTTCCTAATCAAGTCCAATCAGTATAATCAAACACAGCTGGACTCAAATGAAGGTGTAGAACCATCTCAAGGATGATCAGAAGAAATAGACAGCACCTGAGTTAAATATGAGTGTCACGGCAAAGGGTCTGAATACTTATGACCATGTGATATTTCAGTTTTTCTTTTTTAATAAATTTGCAAAAATTTCTACATTTCTGTTTTTTTCTGTCAAGATGGGGTGCTGAGTGTACATTACTGAGAAATAAAATGAACTTTTTTGATTTTTGGAAAATGGCTGCAATGAAACAAAGAGTGAAAAATTTTAAGGGGTCTGAATACTTTCCGTACCCACTGTACATGTGCCACAAAAATTTCATACATGTAGGTGCCACGGGGGCTTCATCGTTAAAGGTCATTTCCTGTTTCCAGCAGGTGGAGCTATGATTGTGGGTGAATGTCAGCATGTACGTGTGTTCAGGGCGGGACTCTTATTAAACGTGTAAAATTTGGTACAGATCTGAGCATGTACAGTCAAGTTACAACAACTTCCTGTGTCATTGCAAAGAGTTTAACTTTGCCAACACACCACTGCCACGCCGTTACCCGCAAACTCACAAGTTTTACAACATGGCTTCATCAATATGTTAAGGGTAACTGTGAGTGGATGTTGGCATGTGGAAGTGTTCAGGGTGGGACTGCTATTATACATGTCATATTTTGTGCATATGTGAGCATGTACACTGAAGTTATTACAACTTCCTGTTTCATGGCGAATCATCAATTTTCAGCATATAACAGTCCCACCCTGAACACAGTCATAGCGCCAACTGCTGGCAACAGTAAATGACACATTTTACGCTATGACCTCAAAGCAGGTTAGCCATATCAACTTCAGAATTGTCCCAGAAAACCCTTAACACATTGATAATGCCATGTTGTAAAACAACATAAAAGTTTGCAGTTAATGGTGTGGCGGTGGCGGTGACAGAGTTCCACACTTCGCCGTGACACTGGAAGTTTTTGTAACTTGACTGTACATGATCAAATCTGTACGACATTTTACACGTTTGATAATGATTTCGTGCTCGGGCCCTAAAAATTCCTTCAGTTCCAATAGGGACCTCGTACATTTTGTGCTCGGGCCCTTAATAGAAAGTTGACAAAGTTAGTTGATTTTATTTTCCACAACACCGCAGTCAGGCTGTGGCTGAGTAGCAGATTTGGGCTTCAGCCTATACCAAATAAAGTGGAAGTGCTGACTTTCCACCATACAAAATTACATAGCCTATCCATAGGTGTTTGGCATCTAGAGACAGGTAAATAAAAGTGAGCAGCAGTGGCTTAGAAAATGCAGACTTACAGCCATTTTCTCTCTTTGTTTATTTTGGTTTACTAAGTTGATGTTTGCACTATAAAGTGCTGCAAAAAGTATTTTAATTTATGAAACAGCTTGGTTCTACGCTGACAAAAAGCTGAAAAATGTACTTTTGTTTGGGAGCTTGGAGTAAGTTCATGGCTACGAGAGGGAACGGCTTTCACACTGTGGTGGTTTTACATTCCAGTGTTGAGTAGTAAAACAGAACTAATGCGGGAGATTTTGACAATTAAAAAATGGAGACTAGGTGACCATGCTGTTGTCTCTCCCTCTGAAAAAGCTGCCCTGAGGTACCATCTTCACTCTAATTAATTTGCAATACAGCTGTATGCGACCTCACCACTTAGTCTACAGGCTGCCACTGTAGAGACTGATTAAGCCAGCCTTACTACCTGAACACAGCACACATGAACACTCCAAAACAGTCTGACTTTCTCCACTTGCACACTTCATCCATATCCTCATAGCCACCTTCTCTCTTTATGCACACAAATGAAAAGAGCTCTAGGCCATTTCAGCTGCAGACAGCCAGCACCTTGTCTGTTCAGTCAATGGATTTAGCAGGAAATCTAAAAGCCTATGACAATAAAGTAATTTTAGCATGCTCAGCGCAGGCCATAGTGGATTTTCTCTTTCAACTTCAAATCAGATGACAAAGAATAGACGTCGCTTAATCTGTCAACCCACTTGAGGTAAAACTATAAATCCCTCCCTGATCCCAGCTGGCAGGATATTTTGACATTACACTGGATTTCTGAAAAGGCCAGTTCGGCGGATATGAAGATGATGGGCAGTGAGCGGAGCTCTAAATGGGATAGACATGTCACTCCCTGCTGAACTTCATAACGCCACTTCGTGTGGTTTTCATGTACAGCCTAATGCCACTGTGGTGTGTTTTTGTACGGGTTCTCCTCACATCCAAACATATGCCGGTTCCCCTTCGAGGGAACTTGAACTGCGTCGGTTACGACACTATGGGAACGCCTCTAGGCGAAGCAGGTCTGAACGTGAATGAAATCACTCCAATCCTATTGGCTTGTTGCTAGAACGGTAAGGTGTGACGGAATAACCGGAGGAGTATAAAGCACACCTGTACACACTCATCATTAGCTTTTTTCTATTCAGCAGGCGCTCTGTATGTTGTTTGAAGAAAGCTCCAGTCCTACAAGCAGTATGTCTTACCTGAAGAAGAAGTCTACCAGCATGTCCGGCAACCAGATATACAGAAGGTGTGTTTTTTCTTGCCCTCGGTACATCACGGATGGAGATTCTCATGAGATGTGTGTCTCATGTTTGGGGATGGAGCACGCCCGGGCAGCTCTCGAGGGGGCTGCCTGCGCCCGTTGCGAAGCCCTTTCCGTGCGGGTACTGAGGTACAGCATGGCTCTCTTTTCCGAGGATGGCCGGATGTGTTTTCCCCGTGGTGCGGGCCCTGCGGCCGCTGAGGCGGCCCGGCGGCTTCACTCATGGGGTTCACAGCGTGATCTGTCGGAGGATTTCGGGACGGCTGAGGCTTTTTCCCGACCTTCATCCGCTGGCTCCGACGCTTCCTTTCCTCGTTCGGGAGCCCGTTCTCGGCTTCTCCCGCTTGCGGTTTGGATCCGGAGACGCTGCAGCAATCCGACTCCGAGGAGGCGGACGTGCTCAGCGTAGTGGACGATGACTTCCGGGTGTCGGGGCGGCGTCATCTGGAGGCGCCCGACTATGACGTGCTGCTGGAGGTGGTGACTAAAGCCGTGGCTAAGCTCAACATCAACTGGCCACAGGAGGAGCAGACACCACAGGCTAGTGGTAAGCTGGATGAAAGGTTTCTTAAGCACCACACGCCACCTCCACGCCGGTCTCTGCCATTCTTTCCTGATTTACATGATGAACTGAGTAATCATGGGGCAGACCCTTCTCTACATGGCTTTCCACACCCCGATCACTGAACTACAGTAATGTGATGGGGGTTAGGTACCATGGTTATGGGAGGATGCCTCGGGTGGAGGATGCGCTTGCGAGCTATCTCTCCCCTCGACTTGCGTCCTCCCTGGAGAAGCCGGCTTTACCATCCAAACCATGTCGCACCACATCCACGCTCGTGGGGAAGGCATACATGGCAGCGGGCCAGGCAGGTGCGAGCTTGCACACCATGGCGGTGCTTCAAGCCTACCAAGCCGACCTGCTACAGGAGATGGTTCAGAGGGGGGGTCCCTCTGGGGAAGATCTGGCGGAGCTTCGCAGAACCACGGAGCGTTAGACGCAGGGCGAAGCGTTCCGCCAGTACCTCCCTCGCTGGTCTGGACCCAAGGCAGCTGAGGCTGCCAGGCGTAGGTCCCTTCCCTCTACGAGCTCCTACGGAGAGGAGAGGAAGCAGAGTGTCGCTTCTCGGGGGCCCCCCCGAGGAGCTGGGGCAGCGAGACGGCGCTCTCACCCTCAGCCGTCTGAGAGACGCGATCTGAGGACCGTCATCCAGTCCCGACGGAGCTCAGGGAAGACCGGGGTAGGGAAGTCTTTCTCCCCTCCCGCACCCCCCCCACCCCCCCCGGAGGCCAACCGAGGTCCCCTCCGCCGTGGCAACAGGTGATGTTATCCCGCCGTTTACACGTTCAGGACGCACCTGCCACCGAGGGGCTGGTTCCGTTGGCAGACTTTGCAGAGGCTTGGCGGAGCCTGACGAACATTTCTCCGTGGGTCCTGCGCACTGCCATAGATGGGTATCGACTACAGTTCAAACCCGCCCTCCAAATTCAACAGAAGAGAGGGGGTGGTTTGGACTGTGGTCCGCCCGGAGCAAGGTCCGGTGTTGGGACAGGAAGTTCGTACTCTGCTGAGGAAAGGGGCCGTGGAACGTGTCTCCCCCCCAGACAGAGACGCCGGTTCTACAGCCGGTACTTCATAGTCCCCAAGAAGGACGGAGGGCTGCGTGCCCTATTTTGGATCTGCGGGTTCTAACCGGTCTCTGAGGAGATTCAGGTTAAAGATGCTCATCATCCCCGCCACCGTGACGCACATCCAATCTGAGGATTGGTTCGTCACGATAGATCTAAAGGACGCCTATTTCCAGGTCTCCATCCGTCCTTCTCACAGGAAGTTCCTGAGGTTTGCCTCCGGGGGTGTGGCTTACCAGTATCGGGTTCTTCCATTCGGCCTGGCACTTCCCCTCGACACATTCACCAAGTGTATGGATGCAGCACTGGCCCCGCTGAGGCTCCAGGGCATCCGGATTTCAACTTCATCGACGACTGGCTCATCCTAGCCCATTGAGATGTCGTTCTGGCTCATCTGCGGCATTTAGGGCTGAGGCTCAACGCAAAGAAGAGCGTGCTGGCACCCACCCAACGGACTACGTTCCTAGGGGTTGTATGGGATTCGACAACAATGCGGGCACAATTGTCTCCGGCACGTGTCGACACCATATTGGCTGCCGTGAAAGGGGTGAAGTTAGGCCACGCCATCACTATGAAACACTTTCAACGAGTGTTGGGTCTCCTGGCGGCTGCGTCCAGCGTAATACCATCTGGACTGCTGCACATGAGACCCCTGCAGTGGTGGCTAAGGAACAAGGGTTTTTCCCCGAGGGGAAATCCTCTCCGTCTGATTTGGGTTACGCGCAAGTGTCTTCGTTCCCTATCAGTTTGGAAGGAAACTTGGTTCCTGTCCCAGGGGCCCGTGCTGGGAGGGTCTTGTCGCCGGCTGGTTATTTCGACAGACGCCTCCCTCACGGGCTGGGGCGCGGTCATGGACGGCCGCTTTGCAAGGGGATCCTGGCAGGTGCATCAATCCGAGTGGCATATCAACTGTCTCGAGATGTTGGCGGTGTTCCAGGCTCTAAGGAGTTTCCTGCACGATCTCTAAGGCCACCACATCCTGGTTCGTTCCGAAGAGAACAACACAGCGGTGGTGGCCTATCTGAATCACCAGGGCGGTCTGCGCTCGCGCCCTCTGGACAGACTGGCGCGTCAGATCCTCCTGTGGTCCCAGCAGAGGTTACTATCGCTCAGGGCGATGTATCTCCCGGGGACGCAGAATCAGGGAGCAGACCTGCTGTCGAGGCAGGGGCTGAGGCCCGGGGAATGGAGACTTCACCCCGAAGTAGTGGAGCACTTGTGCGAGGAGTTCGGCCCCATAGACGTGGATCTGTTGCGTCTCAAGAGACTACGCACTGCCCGCTATGGTTTCTCTCGTTCCTCCAGCCCCGTTGGGTCTGGACGCCATGGTACATTCGTGGCCGAGGCTACGTCTGTACGCTTTTCCCCCAGTCGCTCTGCTCCCGGGGTTCTGGGGCGGGTCCGCCAGGACAATGTCGGCCTACTGCTCGTATCCCCGTTCTGGCCAACCCGGGTGTGGTTCTCGGACATCATGTCGCTCCTGGACGGCCCGCCGTGGCGGGTCCCTCTGAGGAGAGACCTGCTGTCCCAGGCGCAGGGCCGGGTTCTTCACCCTTGCCCCGCCATATGGCGACTGTGGGTCTGGCCCCTGAGGGGGCACAGTACCTAGAGGCGGGTCTAACAGCCGGAGCAGTCGAGACCCTCCTGAGCTCCAGGGCCCCGTCCACACGGAGGATGTACGGCCTGAAGTGGAGTGTTTTCTCCACTTGGTGTAGGGAGCGGTCGGTGGACCCTGTTACCTGCCCGGTGGTTCAGGTACTTGAGTTCCTCCAGGACCGGTTCTCTGCTGGTCTTTCCCCTTCCACCCTCAAGGTGTACGTGGCAGCTATTTTCCACACCCCTCTGAGGAAGGGGTCCTTGGGGAAACTTCCCTTGGTTGTACGTTTCCTCCGTGGTGCCCGGAGGATGAGACCTGCGACTCGGTCCAAGGTTCCCACTTGGGATCTGGCAGTGGTTCTTGGGGCGTTGGCTGAGGCCCCCTTCAAACCCCTGGAGTCAGCTGAGGCTAAGCACTTGACCCTCAAGATGGCCTTTCTCCTTGCTATCACCTCTCTGAGGAGGGTGGGGGATCTCCAAGCGCTTTCGGTTTCCCCGCAAAGTCTGGAGTTTGCTCCGGGGAATATTAGGGCTATCCTGCACCCTCATTCAGGATACATCCCTAAAGTGCCTTCTTGTGCGGCAGGGTCCACAGTGCTGCAGGCATTTCATCCTCCACCTCGTGACGGCGGAGGACGGGAGACTTCATCTGCTCTGCCCTGTCAGAGCACTGAGTATTTACACTCTGAGGTCCTCCCGTTGGAGGAAGGCTGACCAGCTGCTAGTGTGTTTTGGGTCTCCCAGGGCCGGGCTCCCTGCATCCAAACATACTATTAGCAACTGGATTGTTCAGACTATTTCCCTGGCCTATCAGGTGCGCGGTTTGCCTTCACCTGTGGCTGTGAGGGCTCATTCTACCAGAGGCATGGCGGCCTCTCAAGCCCTCCTTTCCGGGGCCTCTTGCAGGATGTTTGTTTAGCGGCTGGCTGGGCCACTCCGCACACATTCATTCGGTTTTACAGTCTTGACCTTCCTTCGGCACCTGGCACTCGTGCGCTCTCCTCTTAGTCGTGCCACTTTATTGCACACAGGGGCAGGCGGGGTTTTCGGCACGGTTTAGTGGGTATCTCGTTCCCATAGTGTCGTAACCGACGCAGTTCGAGTTCCCTCGAAGGGGAACGTCTCGGGTTACGTATGTAACCCTGGTTCCCCGAGAAGGGGAACGAGACACTGCGTCGGCACGCCGCACCTCTCTCCCCGCCTGAAGCGCCTGCTTCATAGTTAAGCTAATGATGAGTGTGTACAGGTGTGCTTTATACTCCTCCGGTTATTCCGTCACACCTTACCCTTCTAGCAACAAGCCAATAGGATTGGAGTGATTTCATTCACGTTCAGACCTGCTTCGCCTAGAGGCGTTCCCATAGTGTCGTAACCGACGCAGTGTCTCGTTCCCCTTCTCGGGGAGCCAGGGTTACATACGTAACCCGAGACGTTCCCATTGCTCTCAAAAATCTATTAAAAACAGCTTAGAGACATAGTGCTGCCTGGACTAATGTAGTGCATCATGTCCGCTAGATGAATGGATAGTTGTTGTGCTGAACAAAAGTGGAAGTTGGAGGCATTTAGACACACTCTATGATGTTTTCACATTCAACATCAATAAATCAACTACTTTAATGAGCAGATTTGATTGATATTACAGGAATCCTTCATAAATGCACACAAAGCAGATATAAGTAACTTTGGTCTGGGCAACTGAAACAATATACTGCATATAGCCTATGATTAATTAATTAGTGTGAGACTGACAACATTTATCGGCAACTATTTTGATAATCAGACAATTGTTTAAATCATTTTTCAAGCAAGAATGGCAAAACATAAATGGTTTCAATTTCTCAAATGTGATGCTGCTTTTCTTTATATAATTATACAGTGGATATGTTTGGACTGTTGGTTAAAAAATTTTGGGAAATTGTGAGGAACATTTGTAAGGTTTTACAGACAAAAAGAATATCTGATTAACTCTAACACGTCTATGCACGCAATATATCTCAATAGACATTTTCCATGATATATGGATGTGGAAATTGAGACATTTCAATACTGAAAACTCTGAAACAAAGCTATTTGTAACCATTAATTTGTTTTTTAACCATTCAAGTTGTTTAACTGACAGAGGAATGTACATTTCAGTTAGGTGTGTAGCTAAATGCACCATATGCTAATGTTGTGGTATCAAACATAGATGGTTTGAAGAAACGAACGATCCTTAAAAACAAAATGTTGTACAGCATGTTGGTGAAGGAACCAACAGCTTAGCAATCACAGCGATCTTAAAGAAAGGACCTGTTGTGGATAGAAAATATTGTGGAGATATAGCTGTGATACTGTATACATAAAACTGAAGATCTGTGCCAACACCTGAAGTACTGCCATCCATGAAGCATACATAATGCCATTAGTACAGTGTAAGAGTTTACAGTCTTCACCACATCACACCAGCAATTAGACCCATTCAATGAAACAAGCAGCAAGCCACTCTGAGAAACCCCAGCAACAAACCCAGCTGGTGTTCAATTAATGCCTGGGTCTCTTAGAGCCAGAATAAACAATAAAGGCTAGCGTCTTGTAAAGGCAGGGGGGAAACACTGAGTGGGGTGGAATTACTCACTAACATCACCCTACTGTACATTTCCACAGCACTAATTCCATCTGTACAAGTCATGTCGTACAACTCTAATTACAACACGTTCTCCTTTTAACACAAAACTCTTTTCATTCTTCAATTCATTCTAGTTTTTCCACTTTGCAATTTTTCTCAAAAGATGTTAAAGAGCAACATAAAGATGGAATTCTTTAAACTAAATTTATACTTTTGAACACAGTGTAAGCTAGCGTTTGACCATCCAATTAAGTCTTTTTCAAGGTGGACATAAAACTCCATTACAAAAACAACTCCTGATGTTACTGTGGTGTATGTAGATGTATTTCTTTATTATTTAGTTGCTCTTTATGCTAGTGTCAATGAAACTCAACATTTCCTGCTAAATTAAATCAAATTTAAAGCCTACCAATATAAAGGGATGACTGAAATACTTAGTTTCTTAAGGATATCAGATGAAAGTGCACCTTGAGTTAATTTTGTGTTATTGCTAACCTTTATGCTGTAAAGCATTCACAACATATGTTCTTCTATCGGTTTCGGAATTCTTTATTTTTATTATTATTATTATTCCGCCTGTTTTTTGCAACCTAACTAGTTCCACAGGTTTTAACGTAGAAACATCATTCAAAGCTTAAAATATTCATCTCAATTAGGAATCAAGCGCTCAGAATTTTGATAACCTTCATACTTTTCAAGATATTCAAGGTTTTCCAGGCATTTTTCCCCATTCAAGTGAATGGACGGAATGTTCAAAATTTCCCCATTTTCACACTTTTTCAAGGTTTTTCAACTGTTAACTACTCATTCATACTTTCAGCTAGAAACTCCATTCCAAATGGAAAAGTTTCCACATCTTTCCTTGTTTTTTCGCATTATTCAACTTTCAAATCCTATTCAAACTCTTCAATCTATTCAAGTTTCCTTGAAACTTTGTTATAATGAAAGTCAATGAGAAAATCGTTCAAACTCACTGATCTTCAACCTCTTCCCACTAATTCATACATTCACATAGATACGCCATTCCACCTTTAAAACGTTCACAAACCTTTGGACTATTTCCAGTTAATTCAACATTTCCACATCTTTTATACTTTTTACACAATCTCAATTCAAGTTTCATGTCGTTTCAGACTCTTTTTTGAGTTTATAATGAGTGTCTATGGGACGGAATGTTGGGAGTTAGAGTGCGTGACATCATCGCTAGACGGCAGGAAGCTTAAAATCTTATCTTAAAAATGTATTTTTAACTCGCAGCCCTGACCACAATTTTAAGTCTTCAGGCATTATTTTATACTAGAAATGTAGGTATTTTTGTTGTGGTTCCTCACATGTGTTTAATAAATCCCTCAGACTTACAGATTTGTCTCTGTGTGCTTCCAAAGGACTAGAGTGCCAGCCAACTCCTCCATAGGCCGCCATTATAAATTCTCCACAAATGCCTTCTGTTGCTGCTGGTCAGGTCATTTTGCCGATACAACCTATAATTTTGTTTCAATGGAGGTTTGTTTGACAGAAAGTCTCAGAAGGATTTTCCTATCTGTTTCTATTGTAGAGCTGGTTACCTTGGGGACGTAAGTTAGCTGAAGGACTGGGTCCTCTGTTCTGATTGGTGGACTGAAATTAATACTGGCCAAAGCTCTACTCTTGGCTCTTAATGATGTCATACAGAGCTTTCCATATACGGTAATTTGCCTGCAGCCTCAATAATAACTGGCAACTCCTATGCTTAGTTTGTCTCGACCGCAGGGCGGCATAATCATCCTGCTTCAGGATCTTGGCCAATCAGAACACAGTGGGCTTTTGGAGGGGAAGGGGGGGAGCTTAAAGTGACAGGAGCATCTACTGCTTGTTTAAGAGGCTGAAATGAGAGCTTGCATGAAGTTTAGCAATCCAGTTTAGCATCAGCCTTCAACAGCCAGTATTCACACCGCAATTTCTCCAGAAATTGCACTGTCTAGTTTGTTGTTGTTTGATATCCGTTTATTACTGCTGGCTGTGAGTCATATTGCCCCTCGGGGATAATAAAGTTACCTTGCACCTTGAATGTAATCTTTGATATACTGTATTACTGGCTACTGCTAAATTGGCCATTGTAAAAGAAAACTGCACATAAAACATTCACAAAAGCAAATTGTATGTTCGACGCACGACGGGTGTACACAGTGCTCAGTCCATTCTAGAGTAACTTTATTTCTTTGTATTCTTGGACTGAATGATTTGAGAAAAGCCCCCTGTCTGTGCACCGTTGCAGGATTGTAAGCTCTCTCTCCTGCACTTTTAAAACTACTAAGAGCTCACTCTAAATTTAGTAAGAAGCTGTCAAAGGTCTTAGCAGACACACGCATTAATGTGCTCCACTGTCCTTCCACAGGGTGGCCACACTTTGTGCTGCTTGCCAAAACTGTTTGGACAGTCTGCTACCCTGACCTCCAACTACTTATGGTTATGGTCACCATACTTTTTACAAAACACACATTGGGTCTTGTGCATGATGGTTGCTGCAGGACCTAGGTGGATAAAGTGCTGGGACGGTAAGAGTGTCACAAGTGCTCACTAAAATAGGGGAGTGCAGGAAACCATTATGGAAAGACTTCAGCCTGAGAGCAAACAGGAGCTTACATCTGTGCTTCCTTTCATTTTAGTCTTCCATTACACTTTTATCAGTCGTGGTACAAAGCTGCATGGACTAGAAGAGCAACTTGGACAATAGGCTCTGCATTTCCTGTCTTTTGGATAAACCATGGTTCACTGATTGGACTGCTTGCAGTGCTCCCTGGTTATTAGTGCACAAGGAAACAAGTTTTATGTCACCATTATGTTAATCAAAAGATGTTATGACACATTTCTCACCCTAAAAGAAAATACAAATACATTGTACATTTTTACTTTCACTTTTTTAGCATTTAACATTTTATAAGCTTTTGCATTTGAGAATAAAGCCACTTTATCCAACTGGTCCAACGAAAATCAGAAATGAAATAAGCCCAATCATGTCAAATGGATTTTTAAATCGAAGAACAAAAGCTCTGTGGGGAAATGTCAGAAATGGTCCCTTTTCTCTTAGCCTCTCAAGGAGTGTGTTTGATTGACAGCTGAGCTGGTAGGCTGAGCCCTGGAAAACAAGTTTTCCATAAATGTGGATTGAAAATTAACAGCATTCTGACTAGTGAATGCACAAACAGGGGACACAACCATTAAATACTGTTTCTTTTAAGGAGAACACAGGATTTCCACGTGACTTACAGAGCAGGTATATATGGTGTAGCAACAGAAGAAATGGGACATTTCATTTCAACTGGACCTCAACAGAATAACTTCATTAAAGAATTTAACTTAAATATTGCCAATCAAAAATTATGCATTGTTTAATCAAATTACTCTGAAGCATCCAAAGATCAAGTATTTTCAGCACAATGCAAGATTTCAATACTTTCAAATAATTAGCTAACCAAAGGCATAAGAATACAATCACAGCTTTGAGGATGTAGCAGCAGAGACAAACAGCCGTGGGCCAAAACTGACTGTTGATGGGCTGTTGACACCCTTGGTTCCTGTCACTCTTTTTGCATTTTGTTTATCATGTTGCCTTTAAGTGCCCATATGCTACAGAGTACCAAGCTTTGGAAGCTTTATTATACTTTACCAAATCCCCTGAAAATAAACAGTACTCCTATTCTGAAAATAATTAAAATACATACAGGCCACAAAGTGACCAGGGTCTTTATTGACCTTAACTACAAAGAGTAACAGGCCTTTATTTAAAACAGGCCTATACTAGGGCCTTTGCTTTGTAAGTATATGATATTTTAGCAAGAAGCCTCCTTGCATTCTGGTCTGCTCCTCCTTAAATTTGCTGTTAGTGCTAACTTTTGTCTTGTCATGATCATATCATCAAAAGTATGAAAGTTTGATGGAAAACCTGTAGCAATGATATTGCCAAGAATAATATATTATTAAATTGTGAATTGAGTTCTTGGATGATTGCTGACAGTTTTGGCATTTTGATTTACATGTATGCTCATATTAAAAAGTAAAAAGTAATTACAAATTCTCCAAGTGTAGTTGTGTTGCCTGGTTCATTTTTCCATCAGTGCTTGAGTTACCACATAACTGTGATCTAAACACAATATTAACTGAAATGATAAAGCTATAAAACTAGATTTGGACACTGGTCCCTTTTACAAGGCCTTAAAGCTGGGTAGGTAACAGTTGAGAAACCAGCAAGAGACCTAGATCTAGAGCTAGATTTAGAAAGTAACCAACTGAAAAAAGGGGAGAAAATGCTAAATGAAAGGCCCTCATCATTTCAGTTAATATTAAACTTCATTTGTGGATATACCCAATCTAATAAGCATCAAATTACTTGTAGTCTTCACATTTAACAAGTGTGAAATACAATAGGGAACAACAAAGACATACAGGAAGAGGTAGAAGACAGAAAGAGACACAGTCAGTTGACCTACCGTCTTCTGTGGGGACGTAGATGTTCAGATAAAGGCAGTCCTCGCTCTGCTCCTGCACATAGGTTACCACTGTATCCAAGTTGGCGGTGAACCACACAGGGAGCATATCATTGAGCAAAAAGCGGTCCTCTAAGAACTGAGGACAAACCGGAGCAAACTGAGTAGCATTCCTGATGCTCGGCCAGGACATGGGTGGCTCTGGTGGCTGGAACCTTCGTTCCCCAGTCGGGGCCAGCGCATACGGTATCCCCAAATACTGCTCCACTGGTCCCAGGATCTCATTGGGTAAGGTAACCTTCATTCCCCGCAATTTTCCATAATTGGTTGTGACCACAGGATGCTGCTGGGCCTGAATGGCGGCCACATAGATGGACGCCAGCCCCATCCACAGCAAAAGGTTGGTCTTGGCCGTGGAGTGACAAATCCAGGAAGGGCCTCCGAGCACTGACATGCTCCTTCTGTGCTGAGCCTGAGCCTGGCTGGTTATGGTTATGATCCACCCTTGGGTCTTTGGCACCCCACCCCCCACCCCTCCCCTCCACCAAGATGCTTCCTGTTCCTCCTCAGGCTGTGAGTTGAGCAAAGGAACCCCAACCGAATAAAGCAGCTTTCTCAGAGCTCCCCATTCCGAGAGCCTGCATTTGCAGTTGCTGTATGACTCCCCCTTCCAGAACAGGAGAGGAGTTTAGGATGCTATTGGGTCACCTGGGCTCCAGCTTGATGAGATATCCTGAAAGAGCAACAAAAAAAGCAGAGTTGGTCCACTATCACTAACTTTGTTAACCCATCTATCCCTATAGCCTATGTGCCAAAGTAGTTTAAAAGTACAGTGTGTAACTCATGGCCACATGCGTCAAACAAATACGAGCAGTACTTCTCTCCTCCTCTCTGTCAAATATGTGGAATAAGTACGTAATTTAAAAAACCACAATAACAAACAGCAATGATACTATTTCTAATAGCTATGGTGGATGGGCACATTTTCATAATTCATGCACTTTGTGGCACTTTGTGGCACTTTGCGGCGCTTCCGCCACCTGTGTCTCCCAGACAACAACGATTTCCCACCCAGTCTGCACAGCCAGAGACAGGGAAGTTGAAGTGGTGGCAGGACAAAAAAGTAGCGTTGCAGAGGAACCAGAGGTCAGGAGACTCACTATCTCATTTTGATGCACGGGTGCGATAACAACACTGGACGCAAGCTGTTTAGCATGCTAACTTCAGTGGATATCTCTGCAACAAAATACATAGATGTCTTTGACATGACGTGGTCACTTCTTCACATTGTGATGATAATATTTTCAACTCAAATTCTGGCCATTGCACACCAGATTTAGCCATAGACAATGTTACTTCTCACATCAGCAGTGATTACATGTGGACCAACGGTTCAGTCCAACCAACAATACCGTAAATGTTTTTTGCTATGCAAAATGTTGCTCATTCAGTCCGTCCACCACTTTGAAACAAACAGAAATATCTTGACAAATACTGGATGGATTACCAAGACATTTATTGTCCCCTGAGGATGAATGCTACAGACTGTGGTGATTCCTTGACTTTTCTACCAGAGCCACAAGCAGACTTACATTTTGGTTCAGATTTAAATGTATAAAACTATCACCTTTTATTTAAAAATGGAGCTACCATTTGATCGTAGGTATAAATGACTTAAAGCAATATTATGTAGTTATTTGTTATTTTATCTCTGTCATTGCCACTCCGGGCCCATAGCACCTTTCACTGGAATCCTGGTCAGGAAATCCATCACGAGAATGGTGTAATGCCGAAGAAGATGTTGTCAGGGGAAGCAAGGAAGAGAAAAAGAGAGGGTGAAGAGCAAGAGACCAGAAAAGAATAAATATCAGACAGGCTTTTGTTGCCGTGAGCTGAAAGAGATGAAAGGATGCAGGACAGATGCCGAGCTGGCCTTCTTTCTGTTGGACTAGTATTAGCTGGCTTGCTATGTCTCTATGTTGTTGCGCTTGCTTGACACTAAAAAATTTACATTTTTGTGGGTTTTGGAAAAATGTATTCAAAAACTAGTGGAGAACTGCTGAGGTCTTGAGATTGGTTGCAATAATTTGTTGACAGTCAATTTGCAGGCGTCTTTGCACAAGGGAATTTTTGGAAATCCCTCTGAATCAGAAATCAGCTCTCTGGGCTTGGAGGCGTCTCATAAACATTTGTGTCAAAACTATGTGGCATGCCACCTGTTGATTCAATTTCCCATTAGAGCTCCCATCTCATTTAATTGCCACCAGGTCTTGAGACATTTAGAAAATCTCACGCCTGACTTCTCCAATCCAAGAATGTTGATTAATTACCCTCTCACTCAAATAAAACTGTCAGGCCAAATCAATGATTAAATGTCATGCTGACCAGGGACGACTCTTTTCTGATATTAAATATAAATGAAAAGGCTGCATGACTAAATTAGTGGAATTCTGCTAATAGAGTCAAAGTACATGCCAATCTTTGCAAGCAAGTTTTTTTTTAAATCTGAACAGTTTTCCAGCATTTATTAGTGAAACAGAACCAAAAGGATTCAAGTTGTTACTGGCTACAGCTGCAAGGATCATGTAGGCCTGTCTGCCTGGAAACATATCAGCTTAGACAGGCTGTACAGAGGCTATTACATATATTACAAATATTATAAATATTACAAGGCCCCTAGAGGAATGAGGCCCTGTTGAATATACCCCTTTCAATGGCTCTAAATGTTATCTTTTTAAAAACGCTTTGGAAACTCTGTTTGATAGGGGAGGAGAGAGTCTGGTTTGGGGACCTCAGAATTGCTTCTCAGCTCATTGCTGATGATGTATTGGCTTCATCAAACTGTGAGCTCTATAGATACAAGAGAAATGAGGTTTTCTGGGCACATTGGTAGGAGTCCCTGAGGTAGACCCAGAAATTGCTGGAGAGATTATATTTCACATCCGGCTTGGGAACACCTCAGGATCCCTCAGGAGCAGTGGAGGCTGCTGCATCTTCCTCTAGGAGGGGCTGCTACCAAAAATCAAGCAAACATGTACTTAGGTATCTCATCAGTATATTTACCCAGACTGAAATTGCCCGAAAGGGGTGGTACTCCACGAAACACGACTTGACACTGTGGCTGATTGGACTAAACTATCTCGAAAATTTTTATTATTTAAGGAATTATTCAAAAATTATACTAATTATCACAATAATACTTTTTTGTAGGAGGGTGGTGCCCTTTCGCCCTCTAATGGCAAGCTGCCCCTGCCCAGGAGGAGCTGGAATAAGTGACAGAAAATGGGTGAAAATAGTCCCCAATAAAAACAGCACTGAAACTATATTTGTGAGCTGCAATGGGAGCCATAGACAGTGTAGGGAAGTCAGAAAGTATTGAGAGATGGACAATTGTTGAATTTAGTTTTTTTATTTGTTGATAATAAAGCAATATAGAGTGATGCAAGCCTCAAGTTTTAATTGTAGAATTAAATCACCCTCCAGGTTATCAAGAGAAATTATGTTTTCTTGTAAATTGGGTGAACTAAGACCTAAAATGATTGCCATCCTACCCTCAGGTTCATCTCAGAGCTAGCAGCATAGTTTCCATTGCTACAATCAATGACACCTGCTGACAACTGGCAAACACTGAGGCAAAAATATCTCATCATTTATGCTTTGCTAACAATGTTATGGAGCTGGCAATGAGAAGAGAAGACATTTTTCAAGACTGCAGTAAACAAACCCTAAAAAATATTTCTGAGAAGAAAACTGTTTCTTAAATTCTGGCTACTGCTTCTCTCATCTCTGAATTTCCAAGGAAAACGTCCTTGAAAATGTCTCTTATGCTGGAGTCAAAGAGTCCGAGCAGCCTGCTGCATGCTTTCAGTAAAAGAAAATATCCAGAATACACCGAGAGCCTAAATGGTTAAGAATGAAATGAATACACTTTTTTGAGACATTCTACCAAAAACAGCACAGAGCCAATTGTGGTTATCACCCAGGACACATGGATGACATCATAATCCCTTTCTACCCATGCCACAGTATTCTATACTATATACACACATTCTCTATGCCTGTTAAAGTAGTTTCCATAGACAACAGACGTTTAGATCATTCCCATTCCCCTGTACTTCTTGTCACAGATATTGCAGAGATAGTTTCTGCATCTGTTTTGCATCTATTTCTCTGTGCGCCGCAAGCAAATCTTGCAAGAAAAAACACTGATAATCTATTGTAAATAGTGTAAATTACATTTTGATTATACATGAAATTATGTTATTCTGATAAATGATGACATATGGGTCCCGTGCTTGCCAATCCTTTTGATTTCTTGGTCCCTCTACCCGCTGTTTTCCTGGAGAAAGTTAATGCTGTAAGTTGTATTAACAAGTCTCAGTCCTCCTCTGATGTGGGCCATTGCAATTCTGCAAAGAATCTGCAATTCTTAGGAAGTATTCTGATAAATGTGAGCCCACTGGCCTCATATGTTTTAGGTGCCTTTTTTCACTTAAGTAACATTGCAAAAATCAGGAATATCCTGTCTCAAGATGATGCAGAAAAACAAGTCCACACATTTGTTATTTCTAGGCTGGATTACTGCAATTCTTTATTATCAGGCTGCTGGAATAAGTCCATTAAGCATCTACAGCTGATCCAGAATGCTTGCAGCTTGTGTACTGACAAGAACCAGGAAAATAAATCATATTTCTCCTGTTTTTGCGTAAAATCCAGAAGAGAATATATAATCCTTGTGCTCACCTACAAAGCTCTCTTAATGGTCAGGCACAATCTTATCTTAAAGTGCTTGTAACTGTCCGCTTAGAGTCATTTAAAGTGTATTGATTTCAGTGATTGTGAATATATTTTTTGTATTTGTAAAAGATGTTTTTTATTAGGATTAGGTTGTAAACATGGGCAGATTAGTCCACGCAGGTACCAGTGTATGGAAGATTTTATTGGACTTTAATATTTGTAACCCTCAGAAAACAATCCACAAATGTGTACTATGATGCGCAAATATTTCACTATCTACAAATGTATATTTTTACATTTGTGATGTGTAAAAATGAGTGACTTCTACACACAAAACAGTTTTTGCACATTTGCAGATTGCTTTCTGTCAATTTGTGGGTCATGTTATATTTGTAACTTCCTTTTTACACATTTGTGGAATTTTGTCCAATGTGTACTGCGGAGATCTGTAAAAAAAAAATATATATATATATATATACACAAATATCTCACTACCCAAAACATGTATTTTTACATTTGTGTCGTGTAACACCATATCCACAAAAATACAGTGCAATTTGCAAATATGTACAATTTACTCTGTACACACATATTTTAATTTCACACACAAAGTGTTATTTACGCATTGTGTGGATATATTTTTACACACAAAACAGTTTTTGCACATTTGCGGATCATTTCCTGTCAATTTGCAGGTCACGTTACATTTGTGACTTTCTTTTTACGCATTTGTGGAATTTTGTCCACTCTGTACCACAGAGATCTGTAAACAGAGATCTGTAAATGTGAGAGCAGTTTATTAGCTACACCATCAGGTGGCGGTAGCGACATTGCCTCTCATGAGTTGAAAGAATATCCATTAAAGTGGTAAATCGTCATCGTCAATGCCTTTAGAAGGCACAGCAGAAATTTGACGTCGATCCGACTAAATCCCTAGGAGGAGTTCGTTAAAGTACGAAGTGTGTAAATCATCCAAAAATGGCCATAAAATTCAAAATGGCCGACTTCCTGTTGACTTTAGGCTATGGGTTCTTGAGGCTTTTTTGTGCGTCTTGACATGATACATGTCCCCAGAAAATTAGTAATTTGTAGTAGTATAGTAAATTGTACATATTTGCAAATTGCACTGTATTTTTGTGGATATGGTTTTACACAACATAAATGTAAAAAAATACATGTTTTGGGAGGGAGATATTTAGGGCCCGAGCACGACCGTGCGATGACCCTATTGAATTTGTAAAGATTATATATTTAGGGCCCGAGCACGACTGTGCGAGGTCCCTATTGAATTTGTAAAGATTATATATTTAGGGCCCGAGCACCACCATGTGAGGTCCCTACTGAATTTGCTAAGATTATATATATATTTTTAGGGCCCGAGCACGACCGTGTGAGGTCCCAATTGAATTTGCTAAGATTATATATTTTTTTAGGGCCCGAGCACGACTGTGCGAGGTCCCTATTGAATTTGCTCGGATTATATATATTTAGGGCCCGAGCACGACTGTGTGAGGTCCCTATTGAATTTGCTCGGATTATTATTATTAGGGCCCGAGCACGACCGTGTGAGGTCCCTATTGAATTTGCTCGGATTATTATTATTTTTTTTTTATTTATTTATTTATTTTTTTTTCTGCAAAGTAGGCTCAACTGACATGGCCTAAACATACTCGAAAACTCACCAAAATTTGCAAACATGTCAGAACCGGTGAAAAATTTCGTATTCTACAAGTTTCGCACATGGGCGTTGCAAAATGACTCGCTAGCGCCACCTAGAAAATTGGAAAAAATTAGCCCCTCGTTCACGTTCAACCTACATGTGCGAAATTTTCTGGGGACATGTATCATGTCAAGACGCACAAAAAAGCCTCAAGAACCCATAGCCTAAAGTCAACAGGAAGTCGGCCATTTTGAATTTTATGGCCATTTTTGGATGATTTACACACTTCGTACTTTAACGAACTCCTCCTAGGGATTTAGTCGGATCGACGTCAAATTTCTGCTGTGCCTTCTAAAGGCATTGACGATGAAAAGTTGTGCTATTTGCGAGTTTTCGTCAATGGGCGTGTCCGTGGCGTTGATGATTCGCTATGAAACAGGAAGTTGTTGTAACTTCAGTGTACATGCTCACATCTGGACCAAACTGTACATGTAGGATGAGAGTCCCGCCCTGAACACATGTACATGCCGACATTCACCCACAGTCATAGCGCCACCTGCTGGCAACAGAAAGTGACCTTTAACGAAGCAGCCCCCGTTGCACGTTTCACCTACGTGCACGAATTTTCTGTGGTACGTGTATCGTGTCCAGATGCACAAAAAAGTCTCTTGGAGCCATAGCCTAAACCCAATAGGAAGTCGGCCATTTTGAATTTTACGTCAAATTTATGATGATTTACACACTTCGTACTTTAACGAACTCCTCCTAGGGATTTAGTCCGACCGACCTCAAATTTCTGCTGTGCCTTCTAAAGGCATTGAAGATGAAAAGTTGTGCTATTTGCGAGTTTTCGTCAATGGGCGTGACCGAGGCGTGGCGTCAAAGATCAAGTCTTCGCCATGACACAGGAAGTTGTCGTAACTTCAGTGTACATGCTCACATCTGCACCAAACTGTACATGTAGGATGAGAGTCCCGCCTTGAACACATGTACATGCTGACATTCACCCACAGTCATAGCGCCACCTGCTGGCAGAAGGAAGTTACTTTTAACGAAGCAGCCCCCGCCGCACGTCTCACCTACGTGCACGAATTTTCTGTGGTACGTGTACCTTATCCAGACGCATAAAAAAGCCTCTTGGAGCGATGCCCTGAAATCAACAGGAAGTCGGCCATTTTGAATTTTACGTCAAATTTTGGATGATTTACACACTTCATACTTTAACGAACTCCTCCTAGGGATTTAGTCCGACCGACTTCAAATTTGTGCTGTGCCTTCTAAAGGCATTGAAGATGAAAAGTTGTGCTATTTGCGAGTTTTCGTCAATGGGTGTGTCCGTGGCGTGGCGTCAAAGATCAAGTCTTCGCCATGACACAGGAAGTTGTTGTAACTTCAGTGTACATGCTCACATCTGAACCAAACTTTACGTGCTTGATAACTCTCCCACCCCACTATGGAGGACCGATCCTGACACAGTCAGAAATAAATACAGAAATAAATAAATGCTCAATAAATAAATAAGCATCCAATTAAATACACAAAAAAATAAAGTAAATAATAAATGTAGGTAGTAATTAAATTATACAAGGAGACATCAATGTATATATTTTAATTAGTGCCTTTAATACGCCTTTAATAGTGCCTTTAATAGTATTATTATTATAATAATAATACCTGTATTTATTAACCTTTGTTATAATTACCTTATTTGTTTATTCAACTTTATTTATTACTAATTTTTTAAATGTATTTATTTATGTGTGTGTTTTAATATTTTGTCTGTTTTATTCTTCCTTTGTATTTATTTACCTTATTTATTTTCAACCATGGTACTTATTTCTGCCTGTCTTTTTAAATTTTTGTATGCATTTCTGCCTCATTATGCAAATGAGGAGGGGCTGTGTCTCAAGGGGTCATCTTCTGTGCTATTGGTGGACCAGTCAGACAGGAGAGCTCCTACTCTGCCTGCAGACATCAACGATCTTGCCCCTCACACAGTCAGATGGCTTCCTTCAGTGCGCTGAGGTGTTTAACAACTCTGAAGACACTACCAGCCATGTCTTCCTTCTCTTTTCACGTAGACGCTCCGACAGACAGTGCTTTCAGTTTGCTGCATGCATGGACACAGAACTGCGGTATAGGGAGAAGCACACGGTCAGCTGGCTGCAGCTAAATCTGGAGTGCACTCGTATTCAATTCTGTATGGTAAATTCAGTTTTAACGGAGCAGAGCGAGCTGACAGGTAGAGTTAGAGACTTTTTCTGTCCGTTTCTCTCTTTACAAAGACGCACGTTGCAGTCATAGTCTTCTCTGAGATGCGAGCACGACATACAACACAATTTATCAAATTACACAACGGATATACAGTATGAAAATAAGATTGATTGGATTATACTCACAGGAAGTATAAAACCTGTTACATGTGTCTATTAAAAATAAAGTAACACAAAAATGTCAGGGAAATTACTTTACTTAGATTTAAGTACTGCAGTTGTACATTTGAAATACCTTCCTACCTTTCTGATAGGAAGCCTTCTTGAGGTGGTATAAAACATTTCTTCTTATATTCTGATTTGAGTTATGGACAACTATGACCACATGAATTAAAAAAATTAAACATTTCACTGCCCAAGTCAGCTATAACACAAGTCTTGTTCATCAGACTACATGCTGTAGAGTATTTGTGGACAGATTTTGTCCCAGGATTTATTATGCATTTCTTCTTCTTCGTTGCATGATTTAGAATAATAAGGTGAGAAATGGGTCTATTCTGAGTTCATCCTGCACTGCAGCAGCTAATAAAGTCCATTTAATCCCAAAAACGCTTTTCTTTTAGGCAGGCTGGAGCAGAAAACAACTCACCTTTCTCAAGTTGTACAGTAATGTCACATGTGTATGAAGGTGGATCAAACAAGCTAATCTTAAATGTCAAAGTAGAGAGGAGCCTAGTAGACCTATTTATTTTCATTCATTACACAATATGAATAAGCTATGCAGACAGTTGTAAAGAAAGAACATCTTTTTTATCTGTTCTCTGCTTGTTATAGTTACACAGTATTAGGGGTATGGGCTGTATTAAAAGTATCCACTGTTCTCCCATGCTCTAACACACAGTAACGATGAAATGTGTGCTGTTCTCACATTCTTCCTCTGTATGTACACATAAACAACAAGGCAGGGAAATATAAAAGGAATTCATTTTATAGTTTGGGTACATTATTGTTCAGTGTACATGCTCACATCTGAAACAAACTTTACGTGCTTGATAACTCTCCCACCCCGCAGACATCTACACACCAATACCGATTTATATTCATAGCGGCAAGTGCTATGTAGCTCCACATAGGGGACACAGGAAGTAACATATAACACCTTCATGCGGCGACATAACCGCGTAACAAATTCACAGCCGCACCGGCAGAGCTCCAGAATATGCAACTCGGCCGAGTCACGCGCGGACGCGCTACAAGTGCGAGGGCCCGCCCAACGCTGCTTGCAGCTTTAATTAGGGCCCGAGCACGACCGTGCGAGGTCCCTATTGAATTTGCTCAGATTATATATATATATATATATGTTATATATATTTTTTTTCTGCAAAGTAGGCCCAAATGACATGGCCTAAACATACTCGAAAATTCACCAAAATTTGCAAACATGTCAGAACCGGTGAAAAATTTCGTATTCTACAAGTTTCGCAAATGGGCGTGGCAAAATGACTCGCTAGTGCCACCTAGAAAATTGGAAAAGATTAGCCCCTCGTTCACGTTCAACCTACATGTGCGAAATTTTCTGGGGACATGTATCATATCAAGACGCACAAAAAAGCCTCAAGAACCCATAGCCTAAAGTCAACAGGAAGTCGGCCATTTTGAATTTTACGGCCATTTTTGGATGATTTACACACTTCGTACTTTAACGAACTCCTCCTAGGGATTTAGTCGGATCGACGTCAAATTTCTGCTGTGCCTTCTAAAGGCATTGATGATGAAAAGTTGTGCTATTTGCGAGTTTTCGTCAATGGGCGTGTCCGTGGCGTCAATGATTCGCTATGAAACAGGAAGTTGTTGTAACTTCAGTGTACATGCTCACATCTGGACCAAACTGTACATCTAGGATGAGAGTCCCGCCCTGAACACATGTACATGCCGACATTCACCCACAGTCATAGCGCCACCTGCTGGCAACAGAAAGTGACCTTTAACGAAGCAGCCCCCGCCGCACGTTTCACTTACGTGCACGAATTTTCTGTGGTACGTGTATCTTGTCAAGACGCACAAAAAAGTCTCTTGGAGCCATAGCCTAAACCCAACAGGAAGTCGGCCATTTTGAATTTTACATCAAATTTTGGATGATTTACACACTTCGTACTTTAACGAACTCCTCCTAGGGATTTAGTTCGACCGACTTCAAATTTCTGCTGTGCCTTCTAAAGGCATTGAAGATGAAAAGTTGTGCTATTTGTGAGTTTTCGTCAATGGGCGTGTCCGTGGCGTGGCGTCAAAGATCAACTCTTCGCCATGACACGGAAGTTGTCGTATCTTCAGTGTACATGCTCACATCTGCACCAAACTGTACATGTAGGATGAGAGTCCCGCCTTGAACACATGTACATGCTGACATTCACCCACAGTCATAGCGCCACCTGCTGGCAACAGGAAGTGACTTTTAAACGAAGCAGCCCCCGCCGCACGTTTCACCTACGTGCACGAATTTCTGTGGTACGTGTATCTTGTCCAGACGCACAAAAAAGTCTCTTGGAGCCATAGCCTAAACCCAACAGGAAGTCGGCCATTTTGAATTTTACGTCAAATTTTGGATGATTTACACACTTCATACTTTAACGAACTCCTCCTAGGGATTTAGTCCGACCGACCTCAAATTTCTGCTGTGCCTTCTAAAGGCATTGAAGATGAAAAGTTGTGCTATTTGCGAGTTTTCGTCAATGGGCGTGTCCGTGGCGTGGCGTCAAAGATCAGCTCTTCGCCATGACACGGAAGTTGTCGTAACTTCAGTGTACATGCTCACATCTGCACCAAACTGTACATGTAGGATGAGAGTCCCGCCCTGAACACATGTACATGCTGACATTCACCCACAGTCATAGCGCCACCTGCTGGCAACAGGAAGTGACTTTTAAACGAAGCAGCCCCCGCCGCACGTTTCACCTACGTGCACGAATTTTCTGTGGTACGTGTATCTTGTCCAGACGCACAAAAAAGCCTCTTGGAGCGATGCCCTAAAATCAACAGGAAGTAGGCCATTTTGAATTTTACATCAAATTTTGGATGATTTACACACTTCGTACTTTCACGAACTCCTCCTAGGGATTTAGTCCGACCGACTTCGAATTTCTGCTGTGCCTTCTAAAGGCATTGAAGATGAAAAGTTGTGCTATCTGTGAGTTTTCGTCAATGGGGGTGTCCGTGGCGTGGCGTCAAAGATCAAGTCTTTGCCATGACACAGGAAGTTGTTGTAACTTCAGTGTACATGCTCACATCTGAAACAAACTTTACGTGCTTGATAACTCTCCCACCCCGCTATGGAGGACCGATCCTGACACAGTCAGAAATAAATACATAAATAAATAAATGCTCAATAAATAAATAAGCATCCAATTAAATACACAAAAAAATAAAGTCATCTTCTCTGCTATTGGTGGACCAGTCAGACAGGAGAGCTCTAGGCCTACTCTGCCTGCAGACATCAACAATCTTGCCCCTCACACAGTCAGATGGCTTCCTTCAGTGCGCTGAGGTGTTTAACAACTCTGAAGACAATACTACCAGCCATGTCTTCCTTCTCTTTTCACGTAGACGCACCGACAGACAGTGCTTTCAGTTTGCTGCATGCATGGACACAGAACTGCGGTATAGGGAGAAGCACACGGTCAGCTGGCTGCAGCTAAATCTGGAGTGCACTCGTATTCAATTCTGTATGGTAAATTCAGTTTTAACGGAGCAGAGCGAGCTGACAGGCAGAGTTAGAGACTTTTTCTGTCCGTTTCTCTCTTTACAAAGATGCACGTTGCAGTCAGAATCTTCTCTGAAGAGGACAATGAAGTCTCAGTAGTACACGATGCGAGCACGACATACAACACAATTTATCAAATTACACAACGGATATACAGTATGAAAATAAGATTGATTGGATTATACTCACAGGAAATATAAAACCTGTTACATGCGTCTATTAAAAGTAAAGTAACACAAAAATGTCAGGGACATTACTTTACTTAGATTTAAGTACTGCAGTTGTACATTTGAAATACCTTCCTACCTTTCTGATAGGAAGCCTTCTTGAGGTGGTATAAAACATTTCTTCTTATATTCTGATTTGAGTTGTGGACAACTATGACCACATGAATTAAAAAAATTAAACATTTCACTGCCCAAGTCAGCTCTAACACAAGTCCTGTTCATCAGACTACATGCTGTACAGTATTTGTGGACAGATTTCGTCCCAGGATTTATTATGCATTTCTTCTTCTTCGTTTGATTTAGAATAATAAGGTGAGAAATGGGTCTTTTCTGAGTTCATCCTGCACTGCAGCAGCTAATAAAGTCCATTTAATCCCAAAAACGCTTTTCTTTTAGGCAGGCTGGAGCAGAAAACAACTCACCTTTCTCAAGTTGTACAGTAATGTCACATGTGTATGAAGGTGGATCAAACAAGCTAATCTTAAATGTCAAAGTAGAGAGGAGCCTAGTAGGCCTATTTATTTTCATTCATTACACAATATGAATAAGCTATGCAGACAGTTGTAAAGAGTGTAGTGTAAAACACTACTTGGCAATAAAGGAATTTGCTCCTTCTGATTCTGATTCTGACTGAGTAAGGGTAATGCTAGTCTAAACAGACTCCTAAAGATACCCCCTAACCCTGCACCAAACTAAGCACCGAGCCTGCTGTATCCTGGTAAATCACCACCCGCTTGGGCTGTATAATATGCAACGTACTTGTCCGCATTGTGAGCATATGGCTGGTACATGTTTGGCCCTTGTCTAATACTAAACACAGGCCGAAAGTGTAGCTTTATTATCACTTTGCCGTACGTAAAAGGGATATGCTGATTCTGATCTGACCTGAAAGAAATCTTGATACTATCAGTGTGTGTTTTGTGATCATATGGAGTTTTGACCCTGATATATGTACTATTCTTAAAAGAGGGACGTAACTATCCCCTACTGTTTGATGATCAACAATATCGGTATTAACAAATATATTATACATGCCTACATTAACATCGACAGGATGTGGTTCCATATATGGCATCTGTGTCAACACTGTGTTAGTTCGTAGTTGAGATCTAAATGTCGCAATTCCCTTGTGAGTTTTAAAAGCCGCTCCGGGGGTAAATCCCAACATTTGTGCAAGTTTTCCATGAAGTGTTAATTCTACGTCTCTCGTTGGTAAAATGCTTACTCTGTTGGTAATGTTGTTGTAATCAAGCTCAACATGACCCATTTCATTTTCAGATAAAAACTGTTTAGTTCAGCTATTATCTGTGACATTGCTGTATAGAATCCCTGTGTCGCTGATAGAACTACCCTCTTGTTGGATTTTTTATCAAACACAACAAATTTTTGTCTTCTGATGAAAACGTTTTCCATGTTTTTGGATATTGTATTTCTATCAAACCCACCTCGTATGCTGATTTGGATAGTTTTGTTCCAAAAGTTTGCTATTGTATTGCTCTGGTAAAATAATGCAGACGAGTTGCTGGGCAGGGTGACAAAAAATCCTCTGTATCCATTTATACATGTGTTTGTAAGCTGCTAAGGTAGCTGAATGACCTGCTTTTCCAAAATCCACAAGTTATATTTATCTGGCCATCCGACCCATTTGACTAATGTTGCCCCCCTGGCCTGGTGGGCGTCATGGGTATGTGTGTGTCCTTAAATTCTGTATGCAGAAACAATGAGGCAGAAACTTTAGCTTGCGTTCAGCTCGACTACAGTATTTATTCTGCTTCAACAAAAAAGGAATTAACGTTCGACTCTCTGTAGTAATAAAACAAAATGCTTGTTGTAGCATCAGGTATTTCACAGTACTTTCAAATATGTAAGACATCACCATATCTTCAGCAAATACTAACGTAATGATAACATATAGCACAGCTAACTAAACAATATAAATGTCTGTCGTTGTGCTTCAGTTGACGTGAATTACATATTAACCAGTAGAACAACAAAAATCGAACTTGGTTCTTTTAACTAACATTTTCCTAAGTTCGACACTTTCATCACGTTGCACCTCAAACACTAATGTACAAGCTTACAGTGAGTAACTAATACATTTGCCGTTCATTGCATTAACGTTACTAAGTTACTCTTCTGTCACACATTCAAAAATTACTGTATTTCCATCACTTTTCAAATCAAGTACAATGCTTACATACACAGGTAAACCGTTTAACATAATGTGTTATACACACATTAGCACTGAATGCATTTTCAGGTCAGTTAACAACACAAAACTAGACCATTAGCGTTTCTAATTGTACTGTGGGTTACTCATTAGCAAAAGGTCCGCTAGCCTAGCATGGCAGTGTATAGCTAAACATCACTATTTCACACATTACGGCAAAATTATTCAACTCTAAACATTGCACGTTCTCACTAAGGATTCAAAACACACATCCCTTATACTGGGGTACATGCATGCAAATTTGAGGAACATTAACCCACCTGTATGCAGAAACAATGAGGCAGAAACTTTAGCTTGCGTTCAGCTCGACCGCAGCGCTTGCCTCCTAAGGGTTTTAAGTTCCTCCCACGTGCTATGCGCCACCTAGTGACCTCTTTAAGTATCGCCCCACCAAAGTACAATACAATGAAATTGGCCTTTTAGTAACTATTTAATACACAATATCGTGAAAAAAATTATATGGGTGTCTTTTTTTTTTTTTTTAACACATTGTTTATTTTAGCAATAAATGGTAGTATAATGAACTGAACTAATTAAATTACTTTTTATCTCTTATGCCTAACTGTGAACACATTTTTTAACCCTTTACACTAACACCATGTCCCGGCCTTGTCTTTTAAAATATTTCTATTTTAAATGTTTTGTTTTTATCTATAATAACTTTTTTGCATCTCTGGCTCGTAAATGTTCCCTGTAATATTTCACCGTTATAGTCTTTTATCCTGTAAACAGGTGTGTCCCCTTGACATGCATTCCTTTACAGTGAAATATTCATCAGTATAATTTTGCTCATAACCTTTTTTAAAAGGGCCACGTAGTTTTGAAATTCTTATCGCCCACCTAATATTTAAAACGAATTACTCTTTTATCTTTTGTTTTATCGAAGTTGTTAAATAAGATGTCTTCATTGTCTTTTGTTACATCAATCGGTTTCATTTTAATACTACGATGATAACTATGATTGTAGGAGGTGACTAAATCCTGCAATATATCTATGCATCGTTTAGAATTATTGGCTGTTAAATAACGCCACATTTTAGATTTCAGAGTCCTATTAAAACGTTCTACTACAGATGCCTTAGTCTCATTTGATGTGGTAAAGTGTACGATACTATTAATTTTGTTAGAATTTTATGATGAATTTTAGATGAAGGTATTGTACCTTCATCTAAAATATCTTTAAACCATGCTGTGACACATTTACCACTCTTATTTTTTAAACAACGTACCCATGCATGTTCCTTAACTACTGTGCTCACTGTCCTCCACTCTAACTACACGTTTAAGTGAAGCGATGAGAAAAGGGTTCCTCAGCCAAATCTGCAGAGCACCTGCTGCAATGTCTCGAATACTGGCACCAACCCAAGACCACGTAGGACGTACTTTTGAGCATCAGCGAAATATTTTTTAAAAAGCTTCTGCTCCCTGACAGGGTAGCATGTCAATACATGTGTGAGATTGTTTTCTGCTCCATTCATCTGTATAAATGCAATACACACATGTTTGTTTAGCTTTTTGCTGCAGTATATCGTGTAAATAATAAGCTACGGTCACCTGTATAATACTGCTAGCAGTAGTGTTAGGAGATGTGTCCTTGTCACAACAGTCCAGAGTATCCAAACATGCACCCTTAAACAGCTTGTCCCTGCTCTTGTCCTCTTCTGATTTTTCTCCAGGAATGAGAAATGTTAAATTTCTTTTCCCCAGTTCTTTGCCATAGTCATCCACCCATGAGTTATCAACGACATCTTCCTGGAGTAATGGAAAATATTTAGGGGCGCTTGATAGACCCTCACCTGCTGCACATGTCCTTGTACCTGTAAAAAACATTTTAATTAGAACAATGTCAATGTGTTTGTTGTTCATCGTCCTTGTCCTCAGGACCAAAAAGTTTTCTTTTGATCCCTACATAGCTAACATAAGGTTTATACCATCTAAATAATTTATCAATGTGCAAGAAGACTTCAAGGGTTCTATCCCATTCTCCCCACTGGACCACAAAACCGGTGCTGAACCATGTCTCCTATTCCTTAGAGGTGATGGGGTAGCCTTTTTGTTGCTCTGGGGTCCACATCCTAGCATTTTGAATGATAGGATCTGTGGTGTATAACATATGTGCATTTGACCATAACAGTTTAAAATAACACTGTAGCAGCTGGATAGAGGATTAGTGACCTTTTAAGGGGAGAGTAGAGGTCAGTGTTTATGTAGGGAGTGAACCCTTCTATAGAATTTGACCTCTGACCCCGTGTTATGTTACCTCAGAATAGTACTGAACCCTTCTCTGGTACCAGATACCTAAACATGTCCTATATAAGCTGTGTTTGATGTACAGAGAGACAGAGTGGCCATCGGGCTGGGTCTCTCTCCAAGCTGCTGCAGAGCTTGTAATTGATGCTGAGCTCCTTGATGTAATAAACTTTTATGATAAAGGACAGTGTCGAGTGGATTTCTTCTCAACACATCATCGCAGCATTATTGTTCGGACACCACAGATCGTCCTTGCATGATCTAAAAAAGATGTAGGATTCTGGGTCGTAGACTTTCTCTCTCCAGGCACAGAGCTGCACCATTGTGTGGTATAGACTCATTTTGAAGCACTCAAATCTTTACAGACTTTGTTTCTGAAGTAATTCCAGTCTTTGGCTGAAAAACTAATGTGCGGTGTGCTTTCACGAAGAAAAATTTAATCAAGCTCTCTTGTATAAAGATGAACTGTTCCATGCTCAAACAAGAATCCTGACATTCTAAAATCTTCCACTGCCCATTCAAACTGAGGAGCTCCAGCCTTTCGGTCCCGAAAATCAGCCAATGTTGTTGGGGGAGTCTTCTTTCTAGATAGCCATAGTCATTGCTACAGGATCTATAATTATGCGTCGTTTTGGAGTCATCACTCCCAATTGGTTACCTGTGACGTCCATTATTGTGATGCTGCAAAGATGGCCCTGTTGTTCTGCACGAACATAGCTCTGCGTATTCACCCAAAAATCGTTCAGTCACCCTGTTCCACGCTCTTGGTCAGATGTAAGTCAAAAACTAGCCCGCTATATATACAAACTGACGGCTAAAGCCATTCCCAAACATCCGCTTTTAGAGGATAACACCGGATACCCCCCCCCCCCCCACGTGCACGCCTGTTACAAGCATCGTGCACGGGAGCGCGCAATGCCAACCTTTATTTACTACTAGTAATGTCTATAAAGGTACTTATGTTTGTATATTTTGTATATTTTTATAGTTTTCATGGTGCTTACTGCGGTATTGGACAAGGAGGAAAAGAAAGAAATAAAGAAACTGTAAAAGGCATCAGTCAAGACTCTCTGCATCTTCTTTTTACCCACCGAGGGCAGTTACAGAGCTCATAGTACCTTACTAACCCGCCAGAGCACTGCACTCTCAGAATGCAGGGTTACTTGTGGATCCAAGAGTTTCCAAAAGTAGAATTGGAGCCAGAGCCTTTAGCCATCAAGCTCCTCTCCTATGGGACCAGGTTCCAGTTGGGGTTCAGGAGGCAGACACCATCTCATAATATTAAACAGAGTCCGGTCTGGACCGGCTCTATAAGAAAAGTGCAATGAGATGACTTTTGTTATGAATTGGCACAATATACATAAAACTGAACTGAATATCTACAAATGTCCATGTAGTTACTGCACTCTTTTTGACAGACATAGTTTTGTTAACTCTTTCCTAATGAATTTGACTTGATTTGAGATCATGAACAACAACAAGGCTTAAACAAGGCTGTTAAGAAGAACCTAATTAAGACTACATTTTGTAACATGATCATGTGTGGACAGAGCCCAGAGGACTTTTCTCACATTCCCACCATTGTTGTAAAGAAATAAAATCAGATTTTGTGAAAAATTTTATCTTCCAATAAAGCTGTGTTAAAATGCCACTAAGCACTACTGGCTTTCACACACAAAAAAACAGAAACTGTTACAAGTGAGTGATCAGAAAACCCAACAGGGCTGATCCAACAACTTTTAAATAAATTAAACTTATGTTTAAAACAATAAAAACGATCAAGCCTGGCCATAGACAATAAGTTATCTTTAGCATGTGTCCAAGTGTATTGTCGCTGCTTGCCCTGAAAACCTCTCCACACATTACACAGCTCCTGAGCTTCCATAAGCTGAATCAGGGGAGTGCGAGAGGCAGCATGAGGCTCTCCATGGTTCCTGTCTAACCTGCTCAGTACAGTTAAAATCACTCTCCTCATCACCTTCACTTTCACCTGACTGCTGACACTCACTCTGAGGAGAAGCTTTCTTCACTTCACAAGCAGAGTGACACTCTTTGTCTACCAGCATCTCACTTTCCTCCTCCAGAGAACATTCTGCCTCCCCTGCTTTGTGTCTGTGTGTTGACTACATCGCTGTTAGTGCTGTAAGTGTGTGACTGCTCTCTGACCTCTACTGCTGCATCTTTAGTAGCAGAACCTGAAAACGCTGCAAGTGAAAGAGCAGCACCCAAATCCCTTGTATCCAGACAAGAAAGTCCCGGGCCATCAGAAACTGACCCAGCAGAACCCAAAACAGCAGCTCCCAAACCACCAGAAACTGAAACATCTCAACATCTGAACCATCAGGACCTGGAATAGCATCAACAGAACCAGCTACCCGCTGATGCCCAGCCTGTTGTATACTCTGTGTTGTACCCCTCCTGTGAACTCTGTGAACTGTCGGCATGACTCCGGTAAAACCAGTCGTCACCGCTCAGGAACCCACCCGCTACAAATTATACAAAAAAAACACACTAACAACTAACAAACAAACAAAAAATAGAAAAGATAGAAAACACACTCACGCTGAAACGCGCACCCACTCTTACCATCCTCCACTCCAAGCATACACTCAGAGAGAGAGAGAGAGACAGGAACATTATGTATGAGAACAAGGCTGCAGCCAATCTGTAGCAGATGTTTGCTTCGGTATATAAATAATATGCATAAATAACAATTATATAAAATAAAAGCAAATAAAAAGTGACTACTGAAACCAACTGTAACATTACATTAACAATGTAATGTCTATTTAGAATAATGAAAATAATAAAGCGACAATAGTTGCCTTTCATACCACTATTGTTGTTTATTTTTTTTTATCAAAGTGCTTCTACCTTACACAAGCCTGTCCATCACGAGCCAGATGTCTCTTGATTAAAGTTAAAACGTTACAACATTACTCAGAATGTAATGACAGAATAACAGCGGTATGAACATTTAAACTGTCTCTGCGGGTCTTTCCTCTCACGTTGTTGCTGGACTCGTCTGCTGTGTTGGCTGCAGAGGTCTGTGTGGCTGTGAGGACAGGGGCTCCGTGAGCAGACCGGAGCTGACTGGCCGGCTGACTGGCCCCACCGCATTTGCGGAGCTTCTCAACTCCGAAAATGTTCGAGCACATTCTCGATTCGAAAACAATTTCCCTAAAACTGCCGATATTTAAAATCTACACAGTTGATTTCTCGCCTCCAAACTTGTTAGAAGTGGATTTAGTGATGAAACAGCATTTTCAAATTGTAAAACAAGTTGACAGGCAGTCAGACAATGTTAGAGACAGGAAGACAGTGAGGCAGAGAGAGAGAAAGAATATGAATTTAACAAAGACCTTTATTTCCAGTTATTAATTCCGTTTACAAAACCGTTACTAGTATCAGTAGGAGAAAGATGACTTAATTCAATAAAACAACAACTAAAAACTAAAACAAAACATAAATGCTAACCCAAAATCAAAAATTCAGAGCCAAACAGTTCTCTGTGACTGAACACAGCACATCCTGCACCCCCCAAACATTCACAAAAGCTTCTGTCTTATTTGTCAATCTGTAAAACTTAAACTCCACCCTAAGCCGAGCTGCCAGCAGCCCAGTCAGCATCAGAACTAGGTCCTCTGACCCCTCACCCCTCACACGGTTTTTCCTTGTTTTCCAAATGACTAATTTGGCCAGTCCTGAAATAAAATTAATCAGTGTGTGTATAGCTTTTTTCTGTCCAGAGTAACGTGGACCATAGATAAAAAGACTAAAAGAGAAATGCTCCCCTAAGCCCTGAATCCACACTTGTAGTAGGCTGAAAAGTCTAACCAGTCTGGAACACTGAATAAAAAGATCATGTATGGTTTCTGTCTGTGAACAGAAAGGACAGCCGTCCCCTGTGCCAGGATTAAGGTGCACCAGATACCTGTTAGTAGCTATGGTTTTTGAACAGGAGGTTTTGTACAGGGACCACAGCCCCTCAGGGACGATCCCACGCCAAAAACCTCTGTTCACCTTGACACCTTTACACCTGTCAGGGAGCATAAGTTCAAAACCTTGATGCTTATCTTATAGGCTGCTTTCCCTCCCAGAGCGTCGAAGTCCCCCAGCTCTGGGGTCGTTAGAGACAGCAGGACATCCTGCTCATCCTGCCACTGTCCCACCGCAGGAGAGACAGCCAGAGAAGGAAAGACATACTCACATTCATCATCCCATTGGCCAGAGAGAGTACGGTCTTCAGCAAACGCTCTGAGGGCTTCCGGCAGGGAAGCACAGACCCGCTCCACCAGCCTGAGCAGCAGTCTGCTGGATCTGATGCTGAGCTGTTCAGCTAGATGAGGGATGGAGGTCTTCTTAAGATGGCCCAGTTTGACACACCCCACTTCTCTCAGTCTGGATCTCAGGCTGACCAATGAAAGAACCTGAGAGGTGATGAAGCTGTTCCCAAACAGTGGCTCCTCAAACAGCCACATCCCTGGTGTCATCACTGCTTTCCGCTGGAAGGTGAACACCTGCCATTCCTGTAGGACAGACTGGTAAAAAGGTGTCAGACCAGTTAAATCCATGGACTGGGGCTGGAGTAGGAACAAGTGATATTCTAAACGCCCAGCCCTCCTCAGCAGCAAACAGGCAGTGTCTGTCCATGGTAGGCCAAAGCTGTAAAGCAGTCTCTTAGCCATCTGCAGCCTGAAGGCTGTAATGCATGATGTAATGTCCACCAGGCCCTGTCCTCCCTCCTGTACCAGTATCGCTGCTCTCAGCCAGTGATGGCCTGACCAGAAGAAGTCCCGACAGCTCTCTGGATTCTTGGAATCAGATCCCTTGGTGGAGGTAGGACTGGACTAGGTCGAGGCAACCAGGTTATTGACGATCAAGACCCTCCCCCTGTAGAAAAGCTGAGGTAGCAGCCATTTCCATTTAGACAGTCTGGCACACACTCTCTCCATAGCACCCTCCCAGATCTTCCTCTGAAACTCCTATGTTCCCAGAAGAACACCCAAAACCTTCATGCCCTGTTGTCCCCAGCTAAGGTTTCCTGGTAACGTCTGTGTTTCTTGGCCTTCCCACTGTCCAACCTGGAAAGCCCAAAATTGACCAAAATTATTCAGCCCCTTTACTGTCAGTGCAGCAAACTCTCTCCAGAAGTTCAGTGAGGATCTCTGAATGATCCAATGTTGACCTAAATGACTAATGATGATAAATAGAATCCACCTGTGTGAAATCAAGTCTCCATATAAATGAACCTGCTCTGTGATAGTCTCAGAGGTCCGTTTAAAGCGCAGAGAGCATCATGAAGAACAAAGAACACACCAGGCAGGTCCGAGATACTGTTGTGGAGAAGTTTAAAGCCGGATTTGGATACAAAAAGATTTCCCAAGCTTTAAACATCCCAAGGAGCACTGTGCAAGCTATAATATTGAAATGGAAGGAGTATCAGACCACTGCAAATCTACGAAGACCCGGCCGTCCCTCTAAACTTTCAGCTCATACAAGGAGAAGACTGATCAGAGATGCAGCCAAGAGGCCCATGATCACTCTGGATGAACTGCAGAGATCTACAGCTGAGGTGGGAGACTCTGTCCATAGGACAACAATCAGTCATATACTGCACAAATCTGGCCTTTATGGAAGAGTGGCAAGAAGAAAGCCATTTCTTAAAGATATCCATAAAAAGTCTCGTTTAAAGTTTGCCACAAGCCACCTGGGAGAGACACCAAACATGTGGAAGAAGGTGCTCTGGTCAGATGAAACCAAAATCGAACTTTTTGGCAACAATGCAAAACGTTATGTTTGGCGTAAAGGCAACACAGCTCATCACCCTGAACACACCATCCCCACTGTCAAACATGGTGGTGGCAGCATCATGGTTTGGGCCTGCTTTTCTTCAGCAGGGACAGGGAAGATGGTTAAAATTGATGGGAAGATGGATGGAGCCAAATACAGGACCATTCTGGAAGAAAACCTGATGGAGTCTGCAAAAGACCTGAGACTGGGACGGAGATTTGTCTTCCAACTAGACAATGATCCAAAACATAAAGCAAAATCTACACTAGAATGGTTCACAAATAAACATATCCATGTGTTAGAATGGCCAAGTCAAAGTCCAGACCTGAATCCAATCGAGAATCTGTGGAAAGAACTGAAAACTGCTGTTCACAAACGCTCTCCATCCAACCTCACTGAGCTCGAGATGTTTTGCAAGGAGGAATGGGCAAAAATTTCAGTCTCTTGATGTGCAAAACTGATAGAGACGTACCCCAAGCGACTTACAGCTGTAATCGCAGCAAAAGGTGGCACTACAAAGTATTAACTTAAGGGGGCTGAATAATTTTGCACGCCCAATTTTTCTGTTTTTTATTTGTTAAAAAAGTTTGAAATATCCAATAAATTTCATTCCACTTCATGATTGTGTCCCACTTGTTGTTGGTTCTTCACAAAAAAATAGTTTTATATCTTTATGTTTGAAGCCTGCAATGTGGCAAAAGGTTGAAAAGTTCAAGGGGGCCGAATACTTTCGCAAGGCACTGTATATTTCAAGTGTTCATTCCTTTTAATTTTGATGATTATAACTGGCAACTAATGAAAACCTCAAAATCAGTATCTCAGGAAATTAGAATATTATGAAAAGGTTCAATATTGCAAAGGCCTTTATGGTCGCTCAGTCTAGTTCTGTAGGCTACACAATCATGGGGAAGACTGCTGACTTGACAGCTGTCCAAAAGACAACCATTGACACCTTGCACAAGGAGGGCAAGACACAAAAGGTCATTGCTAAAGAAGCTCTGTTCACAGAGCTCTGTGTCCAAGCACATTAATAGAGAGGCGAAGGGAAGGAAAAGATGTGGTAGAAAAAAAGTGTACAAGCAATAGGGATAACTGCACCCTGGAGAGGATTGTGAAACAAAACCCATTCAGAAATGTGGGGGAGATTCACAAATAGTGGACTGCAGCAGGAGTCAGTGCTTCAAGAACCACCACGCACAGACGTATGCAAGACATGGGTTTCAGCTGTCGCATCCCTTGTGTCAAGCCACTCTTGAACAAGACACAACGTCAGAAGCGTCTCGCCTGGGCTAAAGACAAAAAGGACTGGACTGCTGCTGAGTGGTCCAAAGGTATGTTCTCTGATGAAAGTGCCTCCCCCTCTCACCGCCTCCATGGCGCTCCCCGGCTCTCCCCGGTCCTCCCCTCGCTCCCTGCCGGACCGCCAGCCACCACATCCTTCCCTCCTCGGCCTCCAGCCCCTCTTGGCCCTCTCGCCTGAACCCCTCCTGCTCTGCCAGCTCCTTGGTCCCCCGCGCCCACGTCTGCCGGTGCCCATCTTCCCCCCTTTCTCCAGCCCCTCTTCATCCCCTTTTTCCCTCAATAAACCTCTTTAGAAACCTGAAGCGTTGCGTTTGGGTCCGTTCTGTCCATAACCATACCGTGTGTTCTGTTTTCTTTTGTTTTTGTGTGGGAATTCAGTTTTCGGCTGTGATTTCTGGAGCTCTTTCACCAGAGAAGAGCTCGTGAACATCAGGGGAATGCCGGAGGGCACTCCGCACACCGCTACCGGCAATATTTCTGTCATTTAGTATATATTTGGCATATTTCTATCACTGTAACAAACTGGACATTCTTCAGCTTCTGGTGGGGGGAAAAACAGACTTTTTTTCAATTTAAGTTCTGTTCTTCACGGAGACGTGGCTGTGTGAACTGATACTGGACTCCACGCTGCAGCGGCTGGCTTCCAACTCTACACAGAATTCTCCGGCAATACAAAAGGTGGAGGTATCTGTTTTTATATTAACAATGGCTGGTGTACTGACGTGACAGTGATTCAGCAGCACTGTTCTGCTAATCTGGAATATTATCATTAACTGTAAACCCTTTTACTCCCCCACCCCATGAGTTATAACAATGACAAACCCTGGTTTACAGCCAAACTCAGACAGCTAAGGTTGGAAAAGGAGGAGGCATTTAGGAGTGGGGACCGAGCCGGGTGCAGGGCATTAAAGTACAGGTTTAGCAAGGAGGTGCGAGAAGCTAAACAACTGTACTCTACTATAGCTGCATTTCGACCAAAGGAACTTTACCCTGGAACTAGGAACCTTTGGAGGAACTCGCTGCATTCCCACCAGAGGGACCAGGGTCTAAATGTAGTTCTGAGGTCTTCATTTTACCCCATAAAAAGACCCTGCTCGGGGGGTAGTACTTTCCAAACGTACCAGGTACTTTGGGGGAGCGGGGCTTGCCTTGCAGTGAATTTCTGAATGGGCGAGTAGAGGCTACTGGTTTTAACTGGAGCATGTCGGCTGTTTTTCTACTGCTCCTCTCTTTTCCACGATTGTTTGCAAACGAATAAATCACAATCAGCCAAGAGATAGCACACATGTCTCGCCAATGTCCGCTTGAGATCAATCGTCGGCAATAAATGTAAATAGCAGCCAGCCTGGGTGTGTTTACAGCGAACAGCTGATGGAGTTACTACTGGGTCCAGAGTTATTAAGTTTTCATCAATCAGGAAGTTTCTACAAGGAGATGAAGTCGGTCTCCTCCTCTCCAAAACAAGCGGACCAGCTGATTACAGCAGGTAATTAAAGCTCGTTAAACATCTTGTTCCTCCAACCTTCCGACGCAGGTGGACACAGACACGTGCTGCCAGCTGATCTGTAGCTCTAGTTGGCTGGAAATATTTTAATAACCTTCCAAACTGTCTCGATTTCATTTTTGTGCTGCTTTCTCTGTGCTGGAGTTATTTTAAGCTTTATCCAGTTTGGTATTAAATGTGTTAACAAACTTTATTGCGTGTCTCCTCATTATAATCCCACACAAAAAGCTGCTTTAATGGTCAAGCTAAGCCTATAGTTTTTCATTATATTCCAGTCAAATCTGATGGTCATTTATAAATGTTGCTCATGGATCGTGGTTACAAATAATGCCTGTCCATCGCTGTGTACAGCCAGGCCTACAGCCTACATCAGCTGGTTAATTTGCCTGATCTTCGCAGGTCTTTAGACCACGGTGGAAACGCACACAACAGTGGGCTGAAGGAAACTTTTAGTTCCTTAAAAAAGATCTGGGGACTTAAAAGTCCCGGGTACTTTTGGTCGAAAAGCGCCTTATAGGACCAGTTCTCTGCAAACGCTGCCACTAATGTCTGGAGGGGGTTCAGACAGATCACTAACTACAAACCCAAAGCCCCCCGCTCCATCAACTCTCACCTGGCTAATGAGCTGAACCAGTTCTAATGCCGCTTTGAGAGTCAGTCAGACACCATCCCCCGTGACTCCTCCGCTCAGCTTCAGCCCCAGTCCACCACTCCCCTGTTGTGATTGAGCCAGTGTGGATTTGTTCATTTTATATCAAATAAATTTGGAGACTCCAAATTCCTTCTCTCTCCCTGAGAGAAAAGGGGGGGGGGGTTGAGATATCAACCCTCAACCTCTGGGCAGTTCGATCGTAAAACTGGCCACCTTTGGCAGCCGCCGAGATAAGGCTCGGTGCCTCACTGTTAAAATGACAAAGAAACACTAACCAGAAATTAGCTTTCTCCTGAACAGCCTATCAGAACTCTTTTGGAAAGAGGGCAGGAAACCCTAAACTGCCCCCACACACATAACCATGGCAACTGACCTCCCTCTTTGTTTAATTACCTCACATCAAAGGATATCCTCACTTTCACAGCCAGGCGTGAGAAACTCCAGAACACCAGAGGACAGCCCTGAATTCCTTTGTGTAAACAAGGAGTACTGTCTCCTCAAAACTCAAAGTATTACACCTTGTTTATTAAATAATCTTCAAGTTACTTAACAGGTCTCTCCACTCCATTTGAGTAGTTATGTTACCATGTTGTTGTTGATATTGTTGTTGAAAAGAAGAAACCAAATAAGTTAATTTTGCAGTGTAATTTTCAGCAAGGATGTTGTAACCAATGCTTTGTTCCCAACACTTTCTGACACTTCCTTTAGAAATGATATGATAAAGAAATGTTATCCTACTCGATTAATTTTCCAGCTCGAATTTAATGTTAAATAACTAAACTACTGTACTAACTGTTGAAAGAATAATCAAAGCTATCGTCATGGAACCAGAGCTCCCCCAAGAGGACAAAAAAAGTATTACATGTCATCGTTCTGAAATGCCGTTTAATGTATAAATGTCACTCTGTATTTACCTGTTCATAATCTGATGCCATTTGTGTATCTTGCTTATATTCTCTAAGTAAGAATGTGTAACAACCAATATTATCCAGGAAGCTAGTTAAGTTCCTCTCATCTGATGTGAGTCCTAGGAAATGCTAACCTTAAGTTTTAACTACTGACAATTGCTTTCCTTTTTATCAAATGCTTAAAACTAAGAACAGTATAACCGTTTGACAATTAAGGTTTCATTGTGGGAAGATATTTGATTACAATATGCGCAAATAGACTTTTAAAATAGACATTACAGTTAAAGGGGAACAAAAGGAAACAAGCTCCCTGGGAACCACGCCCCAACAAACAAAAGTAGCGACATGCGCTCGCTCGCTCTCTTGGCCTCTTCGCTCTTCTCAGGCTCAGGGTGCCCCGTCTCCCAGCAACGCCCTAAGAAGTTTGACCCGGCTTGCTTTTTGTTCGTTTCAAGCCACACACGCGAAGCGCCACGACCTCTGCTTTTCCCTTGTTTCCAGCAACTTACTAGCTTTTTTTTTCTTTTGTTTTGTTTGTTAAAAGTTATCAGACCGTTAAGTTAGACAATTTTAATTCTAGAACAACCAAGTTCTGCTCGAAGTTATTCCATCGAGTTACCTTACACTGCTCCCACCAAAGCCCGGACCCAGCCACGTAACTGCCAGGCCGAGGACGGTCAACACTGGAGTGTTTTTCTTCATTCAGACACGGAACCCCCGGAAAATTCCCTAGCAGAAAGCCAGGAATTGGGCAGCTAGCGTGAATACCCGTGTAACAGGCCAAGGCAGGCCGACAACACACAGTAAGGCAAACCAAGGCATTCTATGATCAGTGATGTCCAATAGTCTGTTAATCCATTATCTTTAATCCTTAAAATTCCTAGAAAAATCTAACCGAGTTAGTATTATCTAACTGCTTTCATTAGTTCTCTTTCGCCCTATGAATCAAATTCTCCCCACAAGAGAACCCAATTTACAATAGAACTCAACATTCTTGCTGTTTACATCATGTTTGTTCAGCCACTGCATATTTCTTTGATGTGTATTTAACCGCATTTATTTCACCTTAGTTATCTAATAAATTTCACCGTAATCACAGGAACTGTGTGTGTGTATTGTCTAACTCCAAGTCCCTGTCACGAGGATTTACCCCTTCGATATGAGATTGACTGATTGATTTAAGATAATTGAGCGATTAACTAACTGATCACTAGTGAATTATAAAAAAATTACCCAGAGGTCCGGAGTGTGTGCTCTCTTTCGCTCTCCCTCCACTCCTGAGCCCAGCCAACGACCCGCACCTGCACCTCATCAGCCACCTCCTCAGGACTGCCACACCTGCCAGTAATTCTACCCTGGTTCTCCACTCCATTGGGGCTTGATCGTCGTTGCTCCAAACCCGGTGCCTCTTGATCACTCAAGCTCCCACACATATTTAGCATCTTGTTTATTTCCCTGTGTTTTGTCTCCACTAACCCTATCTTTCTGTCTGTTTCCCTCCCAGGTTCACTCACCCTCGTCCTCCGTTCAGTCGGCTGGGCTCATCCTCCGGTCCTCTTCTCTTCGGGCTTCCCCCACGGCGTCCTCCCAGTTCTCCCTCGCCTCCTTGCTTCCTCAGCCCCAGTGTTCCCCGGCTCTCTGGTCCCAGTCTCCTCGGTTCCCCGTGCCTGTGTTTCCCGGCATCCACCTCTCCCTCCATTCCAGTCTTTCAACCCCTTTTTCCCCTCAATAAACCTCCTTCCCTCTGAGCGCTGCATTTGGGTCCTCTCTGTCCCCACACCACACCACCCCTTAACAAAGTAGTGTTGTAGTCAAGACCGCCCAAACCGAGACCGAGAGAAGACCAAGACTTTTAGGGGCTGAGAGCATTTCTCAGGAGAGGATGCGCTCTCCCCGTGGCTCAGGCCCGGTGGTCGCTGAGGCGGCACGGCGGCTTCGGTCATGGGGCTCCCAGCGCGACACCTCCGAGGGCATCGGGACTACAGAGGCTTTTTCCCGTTCCTCGTCTGCTGGCTCCGACTCTCCTCTTCCCCGTTCGGGAGCCCGCTTCTCAGCTTCTCCCGCTCGAGGTGTGAGCCCGGAGAGGCTGCGGCTGTCCGGTTCTGAGGAGCTGGATGTGCTCAGCATTATGGAGGAGGAAGACTTCCGGGAGCCGGAGCAACGTCATCAGTCAGCACCCAGCTATGACGAGCTCTTGGAGGTGGTGGCACGGGCAGTAGGCAAGCTCCAGCTCGATTGGTTGGAGGCTGTGCCAGACACACATGCTGTGAGTAAGCTGGGGCAAGCCCTTCTCAGCACATCTGACTATTCCCCCGCTCCGGGTTTACAGCGACGTCGCGGGGGTTAAGGGTTTTGGCTATGGGACGATGCCCCGGGTTGAGGATGCTTTGGCCAGCTATCACTCGCCCGGTCTTGCGTCGTCCCTTAAAGGGCCGGTGCTGCCGACCAAGCCATGTCGCGTGATATCTGCTCTGGTGAGCAAGGCGTACATGGCGGCGGGCCGGGCTGGTGTGAGCCTGCACACGATGGCGGTTTTGCAGGCATACAAGGCCGACCTGCTGAAGTACATGGACTCAGGAGGGGGTCCCTCTGAGGAGGACATTGCTGAGCTCCGCAGAGCTACGGATCTGTCGCTCTGAGTCACAAAACAGATGGCCCGCACCATTGGCCGCTCCATATCGGCGCTGGTGGCCACGGAGCGGCACCTGTGGCTCAACCTGTCGGGCATCCAGGAGCGGGAGAAGACTTTCCTGCTCGACGCGGCGGTCGCGGCCTCTGGCCTGTTTGGCGAGGCGGTGGGCGCCCACATCAGCAGTTTTCAGCATGCCAGGATGCAAGGAGAGGCGTTCCGGCAGTATCTCCCGCGCCGGTCTGGGTCCAGGATGGCGACGGCTGCAGAGAGACGGCCCAGCCGTCGTCCAGCTCCTACCGCCAGAGCCAGAGGCAGAGTGTCGCTTCTCGTGGTCCCCCTCAACACACCCGGGATTTGAGGCAGCGCTCTCATCCACAGCCCCCCGAGACAACAGATCTGAGGACCGTTCTTCAGTCTCGCCGGGTTCGGTGGAAAAGCTCCTGGACTGCGGTACACTCGGAGCAGAGCCAGGTGTTGGGACAGGAAGTTTGCTCTCTGCTGGAAAAAGGGGCCATAGAACTTATTTCCCCGCCAGTCAGGGAGTCTGGGTTCTACAGCCGGTACTTCATAGTTCCAAAAAAGGACGGATGATTGCGTCCAATTTTAGATCTGCGGTCCCTGAACCAATCTCTGAGGAGATTCAGGTTCCAGATGCTCATCATCCCCGCCATCGTCAGTCATATCCAATCCGAGGATTGGTTTGTCACGATAGATCTGAGAGACGCATATTTCCACATCTCCATCAGTCCCTCTAACAGGAAGTTCCTGAGGTTCGCCTTCGGGGGCGCGGCGTACCAGTATCGGGTTCTTCCATTCGGCCTAGCACTCTCCCCTCGCACTTTCACCAAGTGCATGGATGCAGCTCTGGCCCCGATGAGGCTCCAGGGTATCCGCATACTGAACTACATCGACGACTGGCTCATTTTGGCTCAGTCTTGAGAGTTAGCGGTTTGGCATCAAGACGTCGTCCTCGCCCACCTTCAGCGTTTGGGGCTGCGGCTCAACGCAAAGAAGACAAAAAGGACACCCGCCCAACGGACTATGTTCCTAGGGGTGATGTGGGACACGACGACGATGCAGGCCCACCTGTCACCTGCACGCGTCGGGTCCATTTTGTCCTCAGTGACCAGAGTGAAGCTGGGCTGTACCATCACTGTGAAACACTTTCAGAGGGTGCTGGGTCTGATGGCGGCAGTGTCCAGCGTAATCCCGTCTGGCCTGCTGCACATGAGAGCCCTGCAGTGGTGGTTAAAATCCAAGGGATTCTCCCCGAGGGGGAGCCGGACAATTATTTCGACAGATGCGTCACTCACGGGGTGGGGTGCAGTCATGGACGGCCGCTTTGTGAGAGGCTCCTGGCAGGAGCATGATTTCTCTTGGCACATAAATTGCCTGGAAATGTTGGCGGTTTTCAGAGCTCTGAGGAATTTTCGCTCTCCACGGTCGCCACGTCCTTGTCAGGACCGTTAACACGGCAGTGGTGGCCGATTTCAGAGGGACCTGCTGCCTCAGGCGGAGGGCCAGGTCTTTCACCCTTGCCCCGCCCTGTGGAGACTGTGGGTCTGGCCCCTGAGGGGGCCCAGTTCCTTGAGGCGGGCCTGACGGCGGGAACAGTCGAGACACTGCTCAGCTCGAGAGCCCCGTCCACGAGAAGGACGTACGGCCTGAAGTGGAATGTGTTTGCCACCTGGTGTAGAGAACGGGCGGTGGACCCAGTTACCTGCCCGGTGACTATGGTACTGGAGTTCCTCCAGGACCGTTTCTCTGCTGGCCTTTCCCCGTCCACACTCAAGGTGTATGTGGCTGCCATGGCAGTGTTCCATGCCCCTCTGAGGGATGGGCCTCTGAGGCTTCCACTGGTCGTGCGCTTCCTCCGTGGAGCCCGGAGGATGAGACCCGTGACTTGTTCCAGGGTTCCCACTTGGGACCTGGCGGTGGTTCTCGAAGCGCTGGCTGAGGCCCCCTTCGAAACCCCTGGAGTCGGCTGAGGCCAAGCACCTGACCCTTAAGATGGCCTTTCGCCTCGCTATCACCTCTCTGAGGAGGGTGGGGGATCTCCAGGCACTTTCGGTTTTTCCTCAATGCCTGGAGTTTGCCCCGGGAAGGGTCAGAGCCATCCTGCACCCCTGTCTGGGCTATGTCCCTAAGGTTCCGTCCAGGTTGGCAGGGTCTACGGTGCTGCAGGCGTTTCATCCCCCACCTCATGTGACAGCGGAGGACGGGAGACTTCAGTATTTACACTCTGAGGTCCTCCCAGTGGAGGAAAGCAGACCAGTTGCTGGTGTGTTTCGGGTCCCCCAAGGCTGGGCTCCCCGCTTCCAATCACACGATCAGCAACTGGATCGTTCAGACTATTTCCCTTGCCTATCAGGTGCGTGGGTTACCTTCACCTATGGCCGTAAGGGCGCACTCTACTTGAGGCATGGCGGCCTCTAGGGCCCTCCTCGCAGGGGCTTCGCTCCAGGATTTGTGTGAGGCAGCTGGTTGGGCCACTCCTCACACTTTCATCCAGTTTTACAGTCTGGACCTTCCTTCTGCACCCGGCACCCGTGCGCTCGCCTCTTAGTCGTGCCTACGGGTTACTGCACGCTGGGGGGGCAGGCGGAGGCGGAGGCGTGGCATAGTGGGTATTCTCGTTCCCATAGTGTCATCACCGACGCAGTTCGAGTTCCCTCAAAGGGGAACATCTCGGGTTACTTATGTAACCCTTGTTCCCCGAGAAGGGGAACGAGACACTGCGTCGGTTCGCCACACCTCACCCCGCCTGGAGTGCCTTGCTTCATAGCAAAGAGCTAATGTGTCCGGTGTGCCGGCGTGCTTATATACGCCTCCAGTTACACCGTCACACACTACCGTTCTAGCAACGCCAATAGGATTGGAGTAGTTTCATTCATGATTTCAGCCCTGCCACGCCCAGAGGCATTCCCATAGTGTCATCACCGTTCCCTTCCACATTCCCATTAAAACACCCACATACAAACACTAAGAGCTTAAATCAATGTAAGCATCGCAGGGAGGGGTGACAGTCATTAATTAGGGTTGTTGGTTGCATTTGAAGCATTTTCTTTTACTTCCAATCAAAGTTAGGATGTTAACAAATCAGATAACGCAAAAGCTATTTGTTGATATTCCCAAAGTTATGGTCTTGACTGGTCTTGAAATAAAATCCTGAGTCCTCAATGTCCGAGACCGAGACAAGACCGAGTACAAATGCAGTCGACACCGAGACAAGACCAAAACCATCAAAAAGTTGTCTTAAGACCAGTCTTAAGACCAAGACCGATCTCGAGTACTACAACACTAGTAGGAAGTACATCCTCAGCCTGCCAAAGACAATGATAGTGCACTTCTACACCGCCATCATTGAGTCCATCCTCACCTCCTCCATCACCATCTCGTATGCTGTTGCCACTGCCAGGGACAAGGGAAGGCTGCAGTGTATCATTCGCTCTGCAGAGAAGGTGTTTGGCTGCAATTTTCCATCTCTCCAGGAAAGATTGCAGTTGACCTCTCCCAACCTGGACACAAAATGTTTCAGACTCTCCCCTTTGGCAAGAGGCTGCGGTCAATCAGGACCAAAACCTCTCGCCACAAACAACAGCTTCTTCGCGTCTGCAGCTAGCCTCATCAACAAGGCCCGGGTCCTCATCTGACACTCCCCCCTTGCAAATAATACAAATATCTCTGCACATGTAATTATTATTTCATTTCTTGTTAGGGCCCGAGCACGACCGTGCGAGGTCCCTATTGAATTTGCTCGGATTATATATATATATATATTTTTTTTTTTTTTTTTTTCCTGCAAAATAGGCCCAAATGACATGGCCTAAACATACTCGAAAACTCACCAAAATTTGCAAACATGTCAGAACCGGTGAAAAATTTCGTATTCTACAAGTTTCGCACATGGGCGTGGCAAAATGACTCGCTAGCGCCACCTAGAAAATTGGAAAAAATTAGCCCCTCGTTCACGTTCAACCTACATGTACGAAATTTTCTGGGGACATGTATCGTATCAAGACGCACAAAAAAGCCTCAAGAACCCATAGCCTAAAGTAAACAGGAAGTCGGCCATTTTGAATTTCATGGCCATTTTTGGATGATTTACACACTTCGTACTTTAACGAACTCCTCCTAGGGATTTAGTCGGATCGACGTCAAATTTGTGCTGTGCCTTCTAAAGGCATTGACGATGAAAAGTTGTGCTATTTGCGAGTTTTCGTCAATGGGCGTGTCCGTGGCGTCGATGATTCGCCATGAAACAGGAAGTTGTTGTAACTTCAGTGTACATGCTCACATCTGGACCAAACTGTACATGTAGGATGAGAGTCCCGCCCAGAACACATCTACATGCCGACATTCACCCACAGTCATAGCGCCACCTGCTGGCAACAGAAAGTGACCTTTAACGAAGCAGCCCCCGCCGCACGTTTCACCTACGTGCACGAATTTTCTGTGGTACGTGTATCTTGTCCAGACGCACAAAAAAGTCTCTTGGAGCCATAGCCTAAACCCAACAGGAAGTCGGCCATTTTGAATTTTACGTCAAATTTTGGATGATTTACACACTTCGTACTTTAACGAACTCCTCCTAGGGATTTAGTCCGACCGACCTCAAATTTCTGCTGTGCCTTCTAAAGGCATTGAAGATGAAAAGTTGTGCTATTTGCATGTTTTCGTCAATGGGCGTGTCCGTGGCGTGGTGTCAAAGATCACCTCTTCGCCATGACACGGAAGTTGTCGTAACTTCAGTGTACATGCTCACATCTGCACCAAACTGTACATGTAGGATGAGAGTCCCGCCCTGAACACATGTACATGCTGACATTCACCCACAGTCATAGCGCCACCTGCTGGCAACAGGAAGTGACTTTTAACGAAGCAGCCCCCGCCGCACGTTTCACCTACGTGCACGAATTTTCTGTGGTACGTGTATCTTGTCCAGACGCACAAAAAAGCCTCTTGGAGCGATGCCCTAAAACCAACAGGAAGTCGGCCATTTTGAATTTTACGTCAAATTTTGGATGATTTACACACTTCGTACTTTAACGAACTCCTCCTAGGGATTTAGTCCGACCGACTTCAAATTTCTGCTGTGCCTTCTAAAGGCATTGAAGATGAAAAGTTGTGCTATTTGCGAGTTTTCGTCAATGGGCGTGTCCGTGGCGTGGTGTCAAAGATCACCTCTTCGCCATGACACGGAAGTTGTCGTAACTTCAGTGTACATGCTCACATCTGCACCAAACTGTACATGTAGGATGAGAGTCCCGCCCTGAACACATGTACATGCTGACATTCACCCACAGTCATAGCGCCACCTGCTGGCAACAGGAAGTGACTTTTAACGAAGCAGCCCCCGCCGCACGTTTCACCTACGTGCACGAATTTTCTGTGGTACGTGTATCTTGTCCAGACGCACAAAAAAGCCTCTTGGAGCGATGCCCTAAAACCAACAGGAAGTCGGCCATTTTGAATTTTACGTCAAATTTTGGATGATTTACACACTTCGTACTTTAACGAACTCCTCCTAGGGATTTAGTCCGACCGACTTCAAATTTCTGCTGTGCCTTCTAAAGGCATTGAAGATGAAAAGTTGTGCTATTTGCGAGTTTTCGTCAATGGGCGTGTCCGTGGCGTGGTGTCAAAGATCAGCTCTTCGCCATGACACGGAAGTTGTCGTAACTTCAGTGTACATGCTCACATCTGCACCAAACTGTACATGTAGGATGAGAGTCCCGCCCTGAACACATGTACATGCTGACATTCACCCACAGTCATAGCGCCACCTGCTGGCAACAGGAAGTGACTTTTAACGAAGCAGCCCCCGCTGCACGTTTCACCTACGTGCACGAATTTTCTGTGGTACGTGTATCTTGTCCAGACGCACAAAAAAGCCTCTTGGAGCGATGCCCTAAAACCAACAGGAAGTCGGCCATTTTGAATTTTACATCAAATTTTGGATGATTTACACACTTCGTACTTTAACGAACTCCTCCTAGGGATTTAGTCCGACCGACCTCAAATTTCTGCTGTGCCTTCTAAAGGCATTGAAGATGAAAAGTTGTGCTATTTGCGAGTTTTCGTCAATGGGCGTGTCCGTGGCGTGGCGTCAAAGATCAACTCTTCGCCATGACACAGGAAGTTGTTGTAACTTCAGTGTGTATGCTCACATCTGGACCAAACTGTACATGTAGGATGAGAGTCCCACCCTGAACACATGTACATGCCGACATTCACCCACAGTCATAGCGCCACCTGCTGGCAACAGGAAGTAACTTTTAACGAAGCAGCCCCCGCCGCACGTTTCACCTACGTGCACGAATTTTCTGTGGTACGTGTATCTTGTCCAGACGCACAAAAAAGTCTCTCGGAGCGATGCCCTAAAACCAACAGGAAGTCGGCCATTTTGAATTTTACGTCAAATTTTGGATGATTTACACACTTCGTACTTTAACGAACTCCTCCTAGGGATTTAGTCCGACCGACTTCAAATTTGTGCTGTGCCTTCTAAAGGCATTGAAGATGAAAAGTTGTGCTATTTGCGAGTTTTCGTCAATGGGTGTGTCCGTGGCGTGGCGTCAGAGATCAAGTCTTCGCCATGACACAGGAAGTTGTTGTAACTTACGTGTACATGCTCACATCTGAACCAAACTTTACGTGCTTGACAAGGGGTCATCTTCTCTGCTATTGGTGGACCAGTCAGACAGGAGAGCTCCTACTCTGCCTGCAGACATCAACGATCTTGCCCCTCACACAGTCAGATGGCTTCCTTCAGTGCACTGAGGTGTTTAACAACTCTGAAGACAATACTACCAGCAATGTCTTCCTTCTCTTTTCACGTAGACGCTCCGACAGACAGTGCTTTCAGTTTGCTGCATGCATGGACACAGAACTGCGGTATACGGAGAAGCACACGGTCAGCTAGCTGCAGCTAAATCTGGAGTGCACTCGTATTCAATTCTGTATGGTAAATTCAGTTTTAACGGAGCAGAGCGAGCTGACAGGCAGAGTTAGAGACTTTTTCTGTCCGTTTCTCTCTTTACAAAGACGCATGTAGTCAGAGTCTTCTCTGAGATGCGAGCACCACATACAACACAATTTATCAAATTACACAACGGATATACAGTATGAAAATAAGATTGATTGGATTATACTCACAGGAAGTATAAAACCTGTTACATGCGTCTATTAAAAGTAAAGTAACACAAAAATGTCAGGGAAATTACTTTACTTAGATTTCAGGACTGCAGTTGTACATTTGAAATACCTTCCTACCTTTCTGATAGGAAGCCTTCTTGAGGTGGTATAAAACATTTCTTCTTATATTCTGATTTGAGTTGTGGACAACTATGACCACATGAATTAAAAAAACATTTCACTGCCCAAGTCAGCTATAACACAAGTCTTGTTCATCAGACTACATGCTGTACAGTATTTGTGGACAGATTTTGTCCCAGGATTTATTATGCATTTCTTCTTCTTCGTTGCATGATTTAGAATAATAAGGTGAGAAATGGGTCTATTCTGAGTTCATCCTGCACTGCAGCAGCTAATAAAGTCCATTTAATCCCAAAAACGCTTTTCTTTTAGGCAGGCTGGAGCAGAAAACAACTCACCTTTCTCAAGTTGTACAGTAATGTCACATGTGTATGAAGGTGGATCAAACAAGCTAATCTTAAATGTCAAAGTAGAGAGGAGCCTAGTAGGCCTATTTATTTGCATTCATTACACAATATGAATGAGCTATGCAGACAGTTGTAAAGAAAGAACATCTTTTTCTTCTGTTCTCTACTTGTTATAGTTACACAGTATTAGGGGTGTGGGCTGTATTAAAAGTATCCACTGTTCTCCCATGCTCTAACACACAGTAACGATGAAATGTGTGCTGTTCTCACATTCTTCCTCTGTATGTACACATAAACAACAAGGCAGGGAAATATAAAAGGAATTTATTTTATTGTTTGGGTACATTATTGTTCAGTGTACATGCTCACATCTGAAACAAACTTTACGTGCTTGATAACTCTCCCACCCCGCAGACATCTACACGCCAATACCGATTTATATTCATAGCGGCAAGTGCTATGTAGCTCCACATAGGGGACACAGGAAGTGACATATAACACCTTCATGCGGCGTCGGAACCGCGTGGGAAATTCACAGCCGCACCGGCAGAGCTCCAGAATATGCAACTCGGCCGGCTCACGCCCGGACGCGCTACAAGTGCGAGGGCCCGCCCAACGCTGCTTGCAGCTTTAATTAATTGTTAATCTTTGTTGTTGTACATTTTTATATTGTCAATTTATATATTTATGTACACAATATTCTCTTCCGTTGTGGTACAACACAAACCCGGAATAATGCACATGTAAATATCTGCAATGTTCTTTCTCTGCAAATTATTTTTCTCTATTCTTTTTATTATTCTTATATAACTTGCATTGTCTATTCCACATTTATATATTTCTACATTTATTTATGTCAATTGTATGTTTGTCTATGTGTAGCACCTTATCATCAAAGCAAATTCCTCGTATGTGTAAAACTTGGCAATAAAGCTCCTTCTGATTCTGATTCTGATTTAAGAATAAAACATAATACATCTTCACATTTACCCCATAGCTTCCCCTATATGCACTGATGACATTATATACATTTGAACATTATTAAGAAAACTGATTTTCTTGAAGTAGTTACTTCAGATCCTAGAAAGATATTGTAGCAAAAGGAGAAATATTGCCTTGAGCACATCATTTTGTCTGGTGTTCGCAGCCTACCACAAGCTGTTCGTCACTGGCTGTTTGCCTACATGAGCGGTTATATAATGATGAAATTTACTACTATATGAAGAATTTTAGCAGCTGTGTTTGCAGTCGCCTCACATTGCAGCCAGAAATAATCAAACATTGGAAGGGGTGAATACAAATACCATTTTCACAGGTGAAATTGTTGCTCATTGTTCATTGAGGTTATATGCTTGTAAATGTTTGTGTGATAAATTGGCACAGTCTAGAGTATTTGTAATAATGTGTTATTTTATGATAAACTGTCCTTCAGACGGCTCAAGCTGAATGCAGAGCGTGCTCAGTGGCTCTCCTTGGCATAGGCACACAGGAGATTGCGAACATTGTTCTCACTCTTAATGATTATGGGAGAGAAGTCTTATGAATACCAATGAAGACGCTCTTTGTCATTTGCATTTCAATCATTATAAAATGATCCTCTCGGAGGCACCCTGTCCTTAGTATAAAATACTAAGCCTATATTAAGCCACTGCAGCTGATCATACATGTGTTGTGTTTGTGTGGATGTTTTCGCATTTTTGTGCACTGCACGTGTGTCAGGACAGAAACGCGTCTGAAACATCATTTGGACCATGATGGGGGTCAGATTCTTTAAACCTATTGCAAATTATTGCCAAGGCCACAAATCATTGTACAGCCTGAGCTAAATCAGTTGAATGCACTCCAGCATTCTGCAGGGTAAGACATTTTGTGTATGTCTGGAAATCAACAGAATGGAAAACAAAGAGACTCAAAAACTCTCTTGCAAAAATGAATATTATAGGAGTGGAAATACACTAGCTTAGTGATTAAATTAACATTCTCCACACCAATGAGCCCCAACCTGCCAGTTCTGGATTCCACATTTCAAACCACTGAGCCACCTTGCAATTGGTGCAATGCTTCTCCTTTTTTAAATGTCCTTTACCAGACTGGTGTCTCCCACAAATAAAAAAGGCCTGCATGCCTACAACTTTAAATCTTCTCCAAGTTCTCACAAATAAGTGTCAGCAGCCATTTGAATACTTTTCTAACCGTATTATGAGATATATGATTTCCCGTTCTTAATCCCACCTACAAACTGATCGGCTCGGTTATTTTTCCAACCTGCAAACGAGGAGCACAACACCAGAACTGTTGGAATCGCTTAAAAAATGTGTGGGGATCAAGGCTTCTGTATTCCACTTCTGCCTCTTTATTGCTCCTATTATTGCATTATCTCAAGCATGTATGATTTCTTTTGTTTTTGACTGAGCAATAGATATATGCATTAAAAGTTTGCTATCGTACTGCTGAGCATCTAAAACCTCCTTAGTTAGCCAAGTCAAGTAAATTTTCCTGCAGCTCACTGCACCACACCACAGATTGCTTGGGGTAAACAGGAAGAATCTCACTTTGGAGTTTTGTCTGATGATTTTAACATTCACTGCCAGCTGACTGATTTGGGCTGCTTTTGAACACTATATAACAACAATAAGGGTCTCTTTAATGTCTCATTATATAAATAGAAGTAGTGAAGTGGCCTTTTATGGAATCCTTTAATTAACCAGGACACAGTATGTCTTGCCTATCGCAACGCAATTAGTCACCCAGTGGTACAATGTGAGTACATTGAGGATGGTTAAACTTCATGCAGAAATCCTCTGATGTGCAGGAGCAACCACGTGGAGACAACCAATTGCCATATTTTTGATTTCCACATAATCAGATATGTTTTCTACTGCACATAACTATGTAAAAGAACAAGATTGAGGAAAACCTGATAAGTGGATTCAATGGATTTCCTATTTATTCTGCGTGATGCACATGTTTCTCAGCAAAAAGTGATCTGTTCAGTCTTACTGACATTATACCAGCAACAGGACACCTTTCACTACAGTTTCAATGTCTATATCTGTACAATACGTCAAAGACACTGTGCTGTATATATTTTTTATTTGTTTATATTTTTATTTTTTTAAACTAAGCACCGACATATTAACTTCTTTCTGTCAAAACTGTAATATCCTTGAAATTAAACATTATATTATTGTTGGCAATTATCAAAGGCAAACTCAGTGTAGAAAGACAGGTCTGGCAGCAGCAGCAGGTCTGTGCGGACACCACATGAGTGGTGTGTGCCGCGACAGCAGCAAGGTAGCCATCACGCACAGGTAGAGGTAGGAAGTGTAGCCCCGCGTTAAGAATCTTTAAGTCTATGGAAAACAGTTTGTGTCCCAACATTGAAGCAAAATTACCATAAGCCAAACCATGGCCAGGTTTGGACAGGCTGCTGTGGCCCTGCCCCTTAAGAGTGCACACCACTGACACTGTGGATATGTATGAGTATGAGCAAGTCAAACAAACATAGGCCTGAAGTGAACTGCAAATGTCATTCACATGCTACTGATAATATAAAAATTATACTGAGACATTTCCTTTAAAAAAAAGTATACCTGATACACATCAGTCTTTTATATACAGCATACAATTAGAAAGGTGAATTATATAGTTAACAGATCTATCACATTCATTTTGCTGCCCACTGTCTTAGGTGGTTGGTAGCAAATATACCATACACACAACAGAGGAATAATCCCTCCTTCAGAGCTCCAGGAGCTCAGCTTACACTAAATAAAATGTATTAATTGTAGATAGAGCAGCATGGCAAAACAACAGCTCTCTGTTTTTTATACAATTTGTGTGTTTGTATGTATATGGTTTGGACAGATCAGCAAACAGCTGCTAATATCCGCATGTTATCACTGTCTTGTCAGTATGATGCAGGCCTACAGCGGAAATCATGACATTATGGAAGCAGATGCCAACATTTTGGCTAGATTTAGCTCCAGTTTGTCATTTCTATATTGACTAACTTCCTTTTGGCAACAGGGAGACCTAGGGTCAGTACTAACATCCATGGAATTAAAAATGAAAAAAAGTGATTTTACCAAAGATTGTTCTCATACAAAAGAATAAAACCAATTTCCTGCATTTGTCCCCTCACACATTGTTTCCAGGAATCCTTGATATCATTTGGATCATGTAGGACGAGTGGATTATGGAGCGATGTGTCCATGTTGTAAATATTTGACATTCATTTTGAATAACATGACTTTCATTTTAGATGAACTGTGCAGTTTGTTGAATATGGACAAAAATCCTGCAGAACAATCACAAGCTGGGAGGGGGGAGGGTTCAAAGAGGATGACTGGTTGGATGCAGAGCTGCAATAGGCCTATATGAACAAATGTTTTTTCCAATAACATGCAGATTCCTAAAAGTTGGACATGTCTCTCAATCACTGTCAAAGAACAACTCAGTGACAATTACCAGAGTCTTCAAATGTTTCCTCGTACTGGCACTCTGGTGTGAAAGTGTTCACCTGACTACACTTTTTTTTTAGAAATATTCCTCTAGAGATTCATTTATTATCAGTGCAGACCTGAGCAGGTTTGAAATGCAAAAGAGGTAAACACACACACTACATTATTGGCAGATGACTGTGTCGGCCCCTTTTTGTTCAAGGACCTAAAAGCTACTCTGGACTTTATAATCATTTAATCTTGGAGCAGATAAAGCAATACAACACTCACAAGGTCATCTCCTGTTAAACCAGCAGCCTGTGTGAATCTGCAGCCCATTCACCTCTCCGTAGAGCCAGTCTGAATGCCACCCAGTGTGAATACAAGCTGAAAATGTGTTGGAAAATCACAGCATTAGCTGCCATGTAGCCCTAAAAATTCATGCAAGGCACAAACCCAACGCAAGCCCCCCTGTTTTCTTTTTCCCAAAAAATCCACATCCAGATATCCACACCACCATCTTGTGGCTGCTGGGAGACGCACGTCTCTGCTGCACCTCGTTCACCAGTGGGAAACGCAGGTGTGAAACTGGTTTAAACGTTCCGCGATCTTGACGGAAAGCGCTTTGTGCTGTAACAACACATCCGCCTTTCTTGTCAGTCCTGTAGCATTAAAGTTAGCCGAGCTGTTGCTTTGGGACCGACTTTAAGTAACGCACCATCACAGCGTCAGCACATCATATGTCAACGCTCATGCACTGATTTGCACAAATAATAAACAGCGTGATGTGTGATTTGGCCTCTTGTGATCAGCATATTCACTGCTGGCTGTTGTTTTATCATCCATTCTTTCATCACCATTTACAAATGAAAAACCGGGAGTCTGGTGAAAGTGCGTAAGAATGAGCCTCCGCTGCTGCTACGGGCTTTTTAGAAACCCCCCCGTAAGTGCCTGTTTGCTAAGATTACTCTTGGCAGGTATGATTGTAACAAATGATTTTCATCCAGTTGACGTGAACAGTAAACGTCTCTGGAAGAATACCCTGTGGATTATGCTATGGAAGACTGAAACGCGTCCGGACAAGCAGTAGAAGGGGGGGGGGGCATCACCTAAAAAGCACAGAAATTCAGCCATACGACTATAAATTAAAGCTGCTGCTGGAAGAAAAGGTTTAAGGCTCAGCATCACATCTAGCCGGCAGCTCACTTACCTCCGCCTGTATCTCCACCGTCTGACTCCTTTATGTAAGTCCCGACTTCAGCTAATACACAGAAAAACACAATAAAGTCCACGTCCAGCCTCCTGCTCTGCAAATCCAAAGTAAGAAGCGCAGTCCCGATGCACTGACGACAGCCCAACTACACCTCCTGTGTTAGTGTGTGAGTGTGTGTGTGTGTGTGTGGAAGGGGAGAAAAGAGATGCGGCTTTATCACCACAGAAGATGTTTCAATGACTCATTGCAGAGGCACTGGAAACGTTTCTGAATCTAATTGCTCTCATAGAGTGAGTGCATTGCCAGGACTGAGATTAGTGATGGAGAAACCAGGTCTCTCTCTCTCTTTCTCTCGCTCTAGCTAGCCATTGGACTATACCACTGAAATTTACTAAGCCTGCAGCCAATAGATTGTCGCATTCTCTCCATCACCCTTAACCAGCTGCTCTGTTGTGGCAGCTCTGGCATAGAGCGTGGAATACTTCACTATGATGTAAATAAAAAAACAAGAGAAGAAATTATGGACAGATTTATTTGATATTGTGTAAGAAAAATATTCAATAGGTAACCCACACATTTGATCAAGGTGACAAAATAAATCCTTTTGTGTGGAATGTATAATGTCACTCTACTTTCTGTTTTGATTCTGAGAGACAACAGTTATTATGTGCGTTTGACTGCATGTGGCGCAGGGCTAACTTAACATGATGCATGTTGGACTTAACATAAGGCATGCTACTTAGACATTTTGTCTGACCTTAGCGGCTTTGCAAAACACCATGTCATATGACATTAAAACCTCATGGGAGAAAGGCGGCTGCAGTCACTGAGTCAGGAGCATGTGCTTTTCTCTGGCTACACAAAGTTGAAACAACCTTTTGATCAGTCATTGTTCTAAGCTCACAGTCAGCTCATGCAGAATGTGTCCAACTTGACAGCGCGGTTTTTATACCCGGCCCCTGCAGTTGCCTGCAGCTCATGTTTGACTATCAAGTCCACGAAAGTCACACACAGTCATCTCAGCACCATATTTGCACGACCACAAGCGATCCCTTTACAGGAAAGAGGAAATGTCATTTGAAATGTTTTAACAAACAGCCAATGCTGTTGTTTTCTTTGTGAGGACAACCTTTCTTAACATTCAGGTGAACTGTATACAGGGCCCTCATGTGAAGAGCCCCACCCCAAAGGTACAATGAATATCCATGGATGCTGGGAGGTGCCCATAAAGAATGCATATACAGGATCCTGGGTGTGTCATGCACAATTATACAACTTGGATTTTCTTTTCTGTTCCAAGACATTAGGAGGCTCAGTGGCCCACTTGAACATTTCATTTTATTATTGAAACATTTTTTCCACCTCTAAGTCTTTCCAAGACCATTTAACTTCTGGTTTTCTTAGTGTAAATGTATGCAATTCACATATAAGTTTAATTTGGTCTGAAAGAAATGACATGATATCCTCTCCCTTCAACAGTCTACATTTAAATTAAGATAATGATTAAAGCTGGAAATGGATGCTAAAGCTTTTAAAATTTCACTAGGATTCCCTGTGATATCAAGGTCAAGTTCATTTCAAATGGACATGTTTCTCATCAGAATGTCAGTGAAATCAGACCTGCAGCTGGACTGAACAGTGGAGTCAGAGCCAGAGGATGACGCAGGCGGAGAGCTTCACAGAAGGCAGGCCTCCCTTTGATATCGTCATCATTTATTCCCTTTCCCCACATCATAACCCTCAGTGGTCAGGGGTATCCTCAACACCTCTGAAGTGTATATCAGCTTCTGTCAGCGGCTTGGCCCAGAATGACCGGCTGACTTTCATGAGACTGATGAGGGGACAGCACTGCTGCCTGGGTGAAGCCAAATCAAATATTCATCAGGATTACAGACCTGTGGCAGTGGACCCCTGAATATGACAGACATGACCTTTCTCCCCAGTATTATTATGCATGCTGCATGTTGGAACTGTCACTGACATTGTTTTGATAATAGAAACTACACGCATAGTGGAGGTTTTAATAGAAGTATTGTGAATCTGCTAGTTTTATTCCAGGTTACTGTTGTAAAATGTGATCAAATATGGGAAGAATTTGACTGTGCTATCTGCAATTCACATTAGCTGTCATTTTAACAGGGCTGAAAATTTTGTCTAGCGAACAACAGTCTTAAAACTACTCACCAAAGAAAGTGAACAGCCAACTCTTGAACTGTACAATGTAAAATCCCAATTTCATTAAAACAACTGACAACTTTTTAAATTCAGTGTAATTAGATACATTTCTCAGTTTCTGGTCCACCCACTTAGATAGATAGATAGATATTAGCGTTTTCAAAAATTCATAGAGTCATACAGCAAACATCAGACCAACAACATCAACAGACTATCAATCAGACAACTGCTTTCCCAACACAAACATCTCCCAAGTGCTATACAAGTTATACTAAGGTGCAGCTCCCTGTCACCCAGAGATTCAGCTCAGTTTTATTATCGCATTGCTTGTTAAGAAATCCAATACTAGTAGGCACAAATGACCTGCAGGCCCGGTTGGTTTCTGAGGGATTGCACCCTATACCTGATGGTAACAGCTCATCCTCGCCAAATTGGGGATGTGATACATCTCTAATAATCGCCTGCCCCTTCCTCACCAATGGGGAGTCGCAGGTCATTGTCATGCTAGTTTGCTGTTCTCTGGCAATCTTACTGGACATATTAACTATCTTTGCAGTTTATTTTTATTATTCACTGACAATGAGAAATACCAGGATGCTACAATGGAACAAAAAGTTAGTATGCTTTCCACAAAGAAGCCATAGAAGAGGACACATTAAAAAGTCTCAGTTTACGCATAAAATATAGACAGTACGACCCATTCTTATAAACAACATCTGTATTAAAATTCCATGACAGTTTAGCATCAATAATTGTTTCTAAGTATTTATTATCATCTACCATTTCAGTACTCTCTCCATCCATAGTACGTGGTTGGTGGGTGTTGTTAACACTTCTGAAGTCAAAAATGATTTATTTTGTTTTCTTTGTGTTCAATAGAAGAAAACTTGCCCTACACCAACCCACAAATTGCTCAACCCACTCCTAGTAGCTGTTTCCTCGTATTCTTTAATCATAATATGCTGTATTGTCAGCAAATTTAATAGTAACATACTCAGGTGTGTTGCTTCTACATTCATTTGTATAAAGGGGAAATAAGACTGGGGAAATAGTGCTCCCTTGTGGAGCCCCCTGTGTTAGTAATAATAGGAGAAGACACTGCCTCATTTACTCTGACACACTGTACTTGGTCAGTCAAAAAGGACTCTACCCATCTGATGATGTGACCATTTACTGCAGTAGTTTCTCCATCATAATATGGGGTCTGATGTAAATGTAGATGAAAAATATAAATGTAGATAAGTGTAATTTTTGCCACCCATGCTTGTTTAGGCATCTGTGATGCAATGCTTTATACTTTGGATTAGCCTTACAAGCAGATTTTTAAATCTGCAGTATTGGTGAGCTCCTGCCTGCAGAAGCTTGGGGGTTGCACAATCCACACCGATACCCCCTTAAAGCTGCTGTCTTCCTCGTCAGACATCAGATCATTAGTGACGCCTTTCCAGAACGCCACTTTGTCTGCCACCAGTACTGGTGACAGACCCCGCCTTGCTTCCAGCAGCTGTAAATACAAACAGAACATATAGTTAGGGCCCGAGCACGACCGTGCGAGGTCCCTATTGAATTTGTAAAGATTATTTTTTTTTTTTTTAAGGCCCGTGCACGATCATGCGAGGTCCCTATTGAATTTGTAAAGATTTTTTTTTTTTTCTGCAAAGTAAGCTCCATTTTGGTGACCTGAGCATACTTGAAAACTCACCAAACTTTGCACACATGTCAGAACTGGTGAAAAATTTCATATTTCATGGGTTTCGCGCATGGGCGTGGCAAAATGATTCGCTAGCGCCACCTAGAAAATTGGAAAAAATTAGCCCCTTGTTCACGTTCAACCTACATGCACGAAATGATGACGATGATTCGCCATGAAACAGGAAGTTGTTGTAACTTCAGTGTACATGCTCACATCTGAACCAAACTGTACATGTAGGATGAGAGTCCCGCCCTGAACACATGTACATGCCGACATTCACCCACAGTCATAGCGCCACCTGCTGGCAACAGGAAGTGACTTTTAACGAAGCAGCCCCCGCCGCACGTTTCACCTACGTGCACGAATTTTCTGTGGTACGTGTATCTTGTCCAGACGCACAAAAAAGCCTCTTGGAGCGATGCCCTAAAACCAACAGGAAGTCGGCCATTTTGAATTTTACGTCAAATTTTGGATGATTTACACACTTCGTACTTTAACGAACTCCTCCTAGGGATTTAGTCCGACCGACCTCAAATTTCTGCTGTGCCTTCTAAAGGCATTGAAGATGAAAAGTTGTGCTATTTGCGAGTTTTCGTCAATGGGCGTGTCCGTGGCGTGGCGTCAAAGATCAACTCTTCGCCATGACACAGGAAGTTGTTGTAACTTCAGTGTACATGCTCACATCTGGACCAAAGTGTACATGTAAGATGAGAGTCCCGCCCTGAACACATGTACATGCCGACATTCACCCACAGTCATAGCGCCACCTGCTGGCAACAGGAAGTGACTTTTAACGAAGCAGCCCCCGCCGCACGTTTCACCTAAGTGCACGAATTTTCTGTAGTACGTGTATCTTGTCAAGTCTTCGCCATGACACAGGAAGTTGTTGTAACTTCAGTGTACATGCTCACATCTGAACCAAACTTTACGTGCTTGATAACTCAAGGGGTCATCTTCTCTGCTATTGGTGGACCAGTCAGACAGGAGAGCTCCTACTCTGCCTGCAGACATCAACGATCTTGCCCCTCACACAGTCAGATGGCTTCCTTCAGTGCACTGAGGTGTTTAACAACTCTGAAGACAATACTACCAGCAATGTATTCCTTCTCTTTTCATGTAGACGCTCCAACAGACAGTGCTTTCAGTTTGCTGCATGCATGGACACAGAACTGCGGTATAGGGAGAAGCACACGGTCAGCTGGCTGCAGCTAAATCTGGAGTGCACTCGTATTCAATTCTGTATGGAAAATTCAGTTTTAACGGAGCAGAGCGAGCTGACAGGCAGAGTTAGAGACTTTTTCTGTCCGTTTCTCTCTTTACAAAGATGCATGTTGCAGTCAGAGTCTTCTCTGAGATGCGAGCACCACATACAACACAATTTATCAAATTACACATCGGATATACAGTATGAAAATAAGATTGATTGGATTATACTCACAGGAAGTATAAAACCTGTTACATGCGTCTATTAAAAGGAAAGTAACACAAAAATGTCAGGGAAATTACTTTACTTAGATTTCAGGACTGCAGTTGTACATTTGAAATACCTTCCTACCTTTCTGATAGGAAGCCTTCTTGAGGTGGTATAAAACATTTCTTCTTATATTCTGATTTGAGTTGTGGACAACTATGACCACATGAATTAAAAAAATTAAACATTTCACTGCCCAAGTCAGCTATAACACAAGTCTTGTTCATCAGACTACATGCTGTACAGTATTTGTGGACAGATTTTGTCCCAGGATTTATTATGCATTTCTTCTTCTTCGTTGCATGATTTAGAATAATAAGGTGAGAAATGGGTCTATTCTGAGTTCATCCTGCACTGCAGCAGCTAATAAAGTCCATTTAATCCCAAAAACGCTTTTCTTTTAGGCAGGCTGGAGCAGAAACGATGAAATGTGTGCTGTTCTCACATTCTTCCTCTGTATGTACACATAAACAACAAGGCAGGGAAATATAAAAGGAATTTATTTTATTGTTTGGGTACATTATTGTTCAGTGTACATGCTCACATCTGAAACAAACTTTACGTGCTTGATAACTCTCCCACCCCGCAGACATCTACACACCAATACCGATTTATATTCATAGCGGCAAGTGCTATGTAGCTCCACATAGGGGACACAGGAAGTGACATATAGCACCTTCATGCAGCGTCATAACCGCGTAACAAATTCACAGCCGCACCGGCAGAGCTCCAGAATGTGCAACTCGGCCGGCTCACACGCGAACGCGCTTACAAGTGCGAGGGCCCGCCCAACGCTGCTTGCAGCTTTAATTAAAGTTACGTTACCAAGTACTGTAGTTAAAAAATTATGTGGCACTCATTAACTTTATCAGTGTGCGTCAGATATTGGATATTTCACTGTATGACGTGTGCATGGATGCTTTTGTGTACTCTTTCCCTCCTTCTAATAAAATGTGACCTGTGCTTGCAGGGATGATGCAAAGCATGAGACGCTGCGGGATGCTACAGGTACGACCAATGGAAGTCCTTCTTTTTCTGTTGTAGCTGTATAGACGTGTTTGCCACCTTTATTCTGAGTCAACTTTATATCGTCGTCTTCCTTGTGAGAGTCAGTGCTACATGATGGTGAGTACAATTTCTGTTTGGTTCAGAGTAGTCATTTGGGGGTCTCATGAGGTCTTTAACGAGTGGAGTGGAATGAGGTGAAGACTTGTGGTCAAGTTATAAAAGGCGGAGAGCTTGAATAGAGAATGAAAGCTTAGGCTGCATGTATCACGTCACAGCAGTCATCAGTAAGGGAAGATGCAGAACAGTACATACTATGCTGCGTTAGAGCAAGAAATCCATTCATCTCTGTGTCAAAAACTGCATATCACTTTCTACAGTTATTATTATTACCAACTGACATGTTTCTTTCCATAAGATTGAACTTAAAATCTTTCTTCTGGCATTGTGAAATCAAAGCCCACACTTCTGCATGTTGTTGTGTATTATCTAATTTACCAACCACCCCGCCATGAGGCAAGCCCATTCAAACAACATGCAAATAGTGGTTGAGAAATCCATGGAAACTGCAAATAGCTCCTTATGACTGTGCATGGTCCTTCCCCTCCCTTCAAGAAAGCAGCCTGATCGGCTGTTTGTCACACAGGCTGAAACTTTGTCCACTGTGCTGGGTTGGTTACCAGTAAAACGTCAGCCAGACCACAACGCTTGTGGGTAGTACAGAATGACAAACAAGGTTTTGAATGTTTGACCACAGAAAGACTTAAGCAGGGAACCTGGTGGCACTGAACCACATTATTTTTGCTATTTTTCTGTGCTATTTTACTGTGTTAACTCAATCATTTAATATTCAGTACTTGATCTCTTTGTTTTACCATTTATCCATCTCAGTGTCTTGTAAGTACACCGAAACAAGACTCAAAATGCTAATCACAAATTTCAATAGAATATAGACAATAGAAATGTTATTAATTCTGCAGGTTTATTGGATACATTTAAGCAAAAGGCTTTGAAGGTATGTTTTCTCTCATTTGGTGGGTGTGTCGAGGTGTTACCCAATCAACAGCAACAAGTATATAAGCACTGCTGTATTTAAAAGACTGCAAAGTGCAGTGCGCTTCCCTACACAACAGGATGGTCAAGGCACCACCATTTCTGTTGAAATTAACGGATTTGTCTGGGCTGAACTGTGCCCAGGATTCAAGAGTGCTCAGCCCTCAGCCACGCCCTTTTCCTCCACCAGGGAGGGACCTCCTCCAAAAACCATGCTCAATCAAAGACAAACAAATGATAATATGACAGACTTGTGTAACCCTAAAGTGTTAAATTGTCTGTACTTCATATAAACACTGTAAGGTTAAAATCAAATAAACAGATTCTAAATCTGTAAATGAAACCAACCTATGTAGGTAGCAAACAAATGATGTGAGAGAGCATGGATTGACGGTGGCCATAACAATAATATTACAGGAACGGTCAGCTGTCAAATGATATAGCCTACAAAAAATACCCGGCTCCTCCCGTCTGCATGTCAAAGTGTCCTTGAGCAAGATACTGAATCCCAAACTCTCCCGATGCCTCTGTGTGTGTGTGAATGTTAGTTCTCTCCATTTCTGCGTGGGTTCTCTCCGGGTGCTCCGGCTTCCTCCCACCATCTGGAGGTTCACTGGTGACTCTTAATTGCCCTTCGGTGTGAGTGTGAGTTTGAATAGTTGTTTGTCTACGTGTTGGGTTTGGGTATGCACCGCCTCTTGCCCAAGGCCAGATGGGATGAGCTCCAGTCCCCCTCGTTATAATAATTATTAGATAGATATACGCAACAGGCTAACTTTAATTTCATGCACACACACACATAATGGTATTGTTTTATAAACAGACAGTTATAAGTATGTATAGAAGCAGAGGTATACCTTCAGTCTTTATTCATTGAATTTATTGAGTGGTTGGGTTGTGTTGTTTGCCTGAGAAGGCACACTATGAGAGATGGGATAGTTTCATAAACTAAATAGCTCCAACCACAATCCTGAATGTGTTAGGAGACGGGACAGAAAGGACCCAAACGCAACACTCAGAGGGAAGGAGGTTTTATTGAGGGTTCACGGAGGGGGCTAGGGAAGAGGTGAGGGAGGAGAGGTGGACGCCAGGGGACGCGGGGCACGGAGGACCGAGAAGCAGGCGAGGCACGGGTGGTGAGGCGAGGAGCAGGGAGGAGCCGGGAGGGCGCCGTGGAGGAAGCCCGAGAGGTGAGGACCGGAGGATGAGCCCAGCCGACTGAACGGACGACGAGGGTGAGTGAACCTGGGAGGGAAAACAGACAGAAAGACAGGGGTTAGTGACTGGAGCGACAGAATGCAGGGAAAATTAGAAAAAAACAAGGAACATGAGAGCCTGGACGTAGAGGTGGCACCGGGTAAGGAGCAACGACGATCTAGCGAGGATGGTGTGGAGAACCGGGGTTGAAATACAGGCTGGGATGAGGTTGATTACTGGCAGGTGTGGCAGGCTGACGAGGTGGCTGATGAGGTGCAGGTGTAGGTAGTTGGCTGGGCTCAGGAGCCGAGGGAGAGAGGAGGAGAACACAGGGAGGCAGGCAGAGTAAAACAAAGGGTGAAATAAAGTGAGAAAAAAAAGTAAAACCAGGACACTCACCGTCAGCTGGGCTGTCCCCACAACAGAATGTTTTTTTAAATCTCACCCCCTTTGGCGGTGTGGTGTGTGGTGAAGCCTGGCAAATAAAAAAAGGTGTGGCTGATCCTGAGACAGTCTCAGATGCTCTCACTTTAGTGAAGGTACACAGAGAACATGAGCCCTCTCCCTCCCCCTCTCTCCCTCCCTCTCATTGTCTTGAAGTCTGGAAGTAGGAATTAGTACCAAGTATAGTATTTTATTTAATAATTAAGTGTTGTGAAAACCTATGCACTGTACAGAACAGTGGGTGGGACATTCTTCTCTTACTAAATTCTCAGCTCACTGGCTCATCCTTCACGATCAACTCTCAGTTCCCAGTTAGCACGCTGAACTGACGTTTGGGCCGTGTTTCAGTTCAGTCAGTAGGAGGATGCAGTCGGAGCTCCGGTCAAGCTCTAATGAATCGATGAATAAATCTTTTTCTTAAGATCTTTTTACTTGTTCTACTGAGTCAGTACACTGAAAATAACTCACTAAGGGGTATGCAGTATGAGAAGTGCTTCCTTTCCCTTTGTTATTTGCATGCATTCACCTTAGGCATAAAACAAACTTTATAGTATGTTCACTGTATCATCATTCTCATGGCTGCCAAGTAACTGGGAGGTTTTTACTTTCTGTTTTTGTTGGCATATTTCATTACAGCAACCTCTAGCGCTCAGCAGTTGTTAGAAAATACTCTCACTTTGACAGCCGAGGTAAGGTAAATCTTTACTCTCCCCGAGGAGCAATTTGTTGCACAGTCAGCATTACAATCAGCATGTTAAACAACACATAAACCATTCACATACAAACATAGAAATTACTTACTGCTGTTCAGAAGGCTGATAGCAGCAGGGACAAGTAAGGTTGGGTATTGTTTATAATTTTACGATACCAGTACCAAAACCAGTACCTTTAAAGTGATACCGATAACGAGGTGCTGTGGAGCAGTGTGCATGTAGGACATGTTTTGCAGTTGCTCTTCCAGAATGTGTCTTTTATAAAGTTTACTTTTGTCATTCTGCATACATTTTTGCATACCAGGCCCTCAAGAGTGGAGCAGGTAACCTTTGTTCACTTTTTCACGTAAACCGTCAACATATTAGAATGGACACTCTAAGCAAGCCGGAAATTAAAGCAGGCAGTAAGCCGCGCACCTCGCCTGAACCAGCTATCTCGGACAAGCCAGACTAACAGGCTAACATGTCACTGCTACACGACGTTAAACAGATAATGAACAAAATATGCACAGACATCGTGAATAACTTCAATGCCGTGATTTCAGAGACTGTTAAAGAGATAAAGAATGCTATTGAGCCATCTGAAAAGTTCCCCCAGACTTAATTCACATGTTTTGGACTTGCTCATCATTAAGTACCTAATGGTCTGACATTTTCCAAACCATATCCGAAATTATTGGTGTAAATCTGAAACCAAATGGGTTTGGTGCTCTGTTTGGTGTATGTCCTCCTCCATCCTCTCTTCCCAGATAAAAAAAGGATTTTGTTGCCTTTGCTAGTCTGATTTGCTAGACGTTTAATTATATTCAATTGGAAATCAAAACTCTCTCCCTCTCAAACTCGTTGGATTAAAGACCTACTCTTTTTTTCTTACATTAGAGAAAATAAGGATCTCTTTAAGTGGCTCTTGTAATAAACTCTCACAGACGTGTGGCCCCCTTATCACATATTTCAAGACGATAGACCTCCCAAATACTTATGAGTGATTTTGTTATGACTGTTGGGTTGTAGGGGGGATTTGTAGGGGGGTGATGACCATAAGGGGGCTACTGTCGCTCTACTCTAATTTACTTTATGGACTGATGATCTTTATTTTTTATTTATGTTATTATTATATTGTTATTTATTTATTCATTATTTTGTTTGCTTTTGTGTTTTTTTGTTTGTTTTCTTGTGCGATTTGTGGGGGGGATTGTTTGTTATTATTGTCTTTATATATCTGCTAGTTTGAATCGGTATTCTATTGTTAATTCCAACTGTGGGAGAAATAGATAAACGAAAGCACGACAAGCGATGAAATGCCATAGTGAAATGGTCGGTTTACTTTGCGGATTTTCGTTTAGAAACGAAAAAAAATAAAACGAATAACGGCTCGTTTCCCAATTACCGTTAAAGTAAATAGGGAAATGAAAAACGGTAAACAAACCATCTTTCGTTTTTCGGTTTGATATTAAAAAACGGAAAACAAAAAAAATCTTGTTATCCGGTTTGTTTCCCGTTTTTCAACAGCTTTTCAACAGCTTCTGTGCACTACACAGCTGTAGCCTATTTAACTTAAGTTAAAATTATAGGCTACATAACTTTACCTGATAGCCCTACATCTATTTTTGCGGGGATGCTCTGCCATGTGAATTCCCTCCTGTTAATGTCCTATTTAGTAAATAGAAACTCACAAACAGCAAGGATCAGTCTCTCTTCCAATGATATGTGCTTTGTGTCACTTACAAAAAGTTCAAGACAATTCAACTTCAGCAGGGGGCGGCCATGTGCATGAGGCGAGCACGTCACCTCACTATAACAGGGACACTTGCTACTGAACATAGTGTTTATGCTGCTCCCTGATAAAAGAAAAATGTTTCTGTTGATACCTGAAAACAGATTTTATATATATATATATATATATATATATATATATATATATATATATATATATATATATATATATGTGTGTGTTAACCTGTTGCTCAGAAGGTGCCTGTTATGATGTAATGATCGTGGCTCTGGACTCTGATGGTTACTTATTTTAACAAGCTAGATAAAAGGTAATGCCCTGGCAGTGTTAAATAGCTTTGGTTTTATATTTGGTTTGATTACATTAATGTTTCAGTTGAGATGTACAAGAAAATTTTTATTGCTACTGTGGAATACTGCTGCTAAAAAGCACCTTATTTGTTTAAAGTGTTTGCAAACCACATATTATTGCACTTGTGTATATAGCAGTATTAAAGTAGCAGCAGTAGTAGCATTTAAATTAAAAGTGCGCAATATACTACTAGGAAATGCTTCCATCCATCTTCTCGATGGATGGTTTGAAAGAGGTGTCAAGGAAGCCATTTACACCTGGGTCTACACCACCACTTATCCCCCACTTACAATGCTGTCCTTTCATCACTTCCCAGGAAACTGAACGAGCATTTCCTCTTGGCCTCAGGGGAAGATACCAATGATGGTTGTTCAGACTTGGCCACGGGTGGCTCTAACGACCATGATGACTGTCGTTACCACAGCCAGGAGCACTAACGAACCAGCAGTATCGACAACCCTAGCTAACAATCCGTCAGAGGTTAAATAGCTGAGTATCCCTACCAGTCAGTCAGAAATGAAGAAGTCTCTTGGATGAGGGACGAAATGTCTTCTAGTATCTTCAACCAAGTCCAGTTGCCCTTGAACTCAACCTCCGTTGGTTGTGTTGACAGCCCAACTCTTACCATAACCATCAGAAATGTTAGTGCCTAAACCTAAGCCACTGACTTTATGCATGTCAATAGCCTCCTTTGTGTTGCTGCAACGTAGCAAACGGTGTTGTTTCATACAGATGCTGAAGGGTATCTTTAGCGTCAAATAATTGCGCTTTGTCACGCTGTCTGAAAGTATCAGTTATGACGCACTGAGATGAGAACGCGTTGGCATTTTTTGAACTAACATTACTTGAAAAAAACTAGAAAAATGTGGGTGTGGACCAGTGTTGGGCAGTAACGTGTTACTGTAATAATATTACTTTTCCCAGTAACTAAGTAGTGTAACTAATTACTTTTCTAAAACAGTAATATTATTACTAGTTACTAATGCAAGTAACGCTGCGTTACTCGTTACTGAACGCACCATCCTTGATGTGAATCGACTGTGCCGCAGCTCAGCGGTACCAGACGTTGTTGTTCATGTCCGCTGATAGCCAAAAACTAAAGGAAGAAAGGAGAATGAGGGAGAGAGGCGTTCTGTCCACAGCTGTAAGTAGCTACTGCCATTATTGTGTCACAGTCTGATGCAAAGAACATTGTCGTCTAGTGTAAAGCTTTCAATCGCGAACATTTCTACATCTGATTTATTGAAGCATCTGCTGAAGCAGCACAGCAACGTGAAACTTAAAGAAAGAAACCCCGGCAGCTACGGTCACTGATACTTGGACTTGTCGGGAGAGAGTGGCTTTAACGTAGTGTTTTATAACTACTGAATACTGCTCTATTTTACTTTTTTTTTTTACATTTTTATTCACTTAGCTGAGCTTTTATCCAAAGCGACTTACAATTGCTATACATGTCAGAGGTTGCACGCCTCTGGAGCAACTATGGCTTAAGTGTCTTGCTCAGGGACACATTGGTGGATGGGTCACAGTGGGGAATTAAACCCAGTTCTCTCACACCAAAGGCAGGCGTCTTATCCATTGCACCATCACCACCCCAACATGATCAGTAGATGTATTTATTAGTAGTTTCATTTGTGGTTTGAGGTTAACTACAGCTGAATGTCATCTGTCCTGTCCTTTCATGCACCTAGGACCAACTAACTGGTATCAAATAAAGGCTTAATGTTTAATATTTAACCAAAGCCACTTTTCTTAACCTTCACTGAGGGTTTAAGTACCCTCAGCTCTGCAGAACAATGTGTTTTCACATTCATCTGCTTGTGTGTGCTCATCTTTAATCTCAGTTTTGTTACATTCAGCAATCTCGCTGAATGCAGGTTCACTAACAAGGACCACGCCAATATTAGATTTTATAGTGGTTTATTATGATGAATAGTTATGAAATGAGGGGTCAAGAGAAGAGGGATGAAGTGCTCGAGGAGGTTGTTTAGGGTTTGGAGGCCGGAGCGGCTAGGAACCCGAGGGGTCGAGATTCAGGGTGGGGGCTCGTCTCAATTAGCAGCTTGGTCTTATGAACCCCCCTGTGGTTCCTGTTGTAGAGGAAGACTAAATGATTACTAGGCAGAATTATGGATTTTAGCGTGCATGTCTTTCATGGTGGGAGGAAGCCGGAGCGCACAGGGGACACCCACTCAACGCGGAGAGAACATGCAAACTCTGTGCAGGAAGGCCTGGGCTGAGCGAGGTCTAAACTCAGAACCTTCTGCTTGTGAGGCCGCAGTGCTGGCCACTGGGCTACAGTGCTGCCAAGTAAAAGAGGTGAACAAACAGGGTTTGGGTGGGAGGGATGTGAGAACTGAGAAACGGGAGAGAAAACGGGTTAGACAGCTTATATACGTGAGTGCATATGACTTTGACTATGGATTTGAGAAACACAGGTGGATGGAATGAGTGAAGTACGCGTGGTTGATTGGAGGAATTGAATGAAGCGCAGGTGGTAGAATAAGTGAGAGAGGCGTGGTCCTGTTCCTGAACCTCAGTTTACATAAGTCCATTAACAGGAGTTTGAACCCAGATGCAGACACAAACTCACAGCATGGTTGATGAGATTTATTGCAGAAACGTACGGGAGATGTAGGGAGTCTAAAACACAAAGCAAGATTGTCCAGAACACTACGGGTAAGTAAGCCCAAAATTCCAACAGAAAGTAAATCCACAACTTAGATGTAGTCTGGAAAACACAAGGCAGTAGAGACACTATTAACACTGAAGAGAACGCGGAACACTCGAGAGACAAGGTAACAAGGGACACAAATGCAATTAAAGCTGCAAGCAGCGTTGGGCGGGCCCTCGCACTTGTAGCGCGTCCGGGTGTGAGCCGGCCGAGTTGCATACTCTCAAGCTCTGCCGGTGCGGCTGTGAATTTGCAACGCGGTTCTGACGCCGCATGAAGGTGTTATATGTCACTTCCTGTGTCCCATGCATGTACACTGAAGTTACAACAACTTCCTGTGTCATGGCGAAGACTTGATCTTTGACGCCACGCCACGGACACGCCCATTGACGAAAACTCGCAAATAGCACAACTTTTCATCTTCAATGCCTTTAGAAGGCACAGCAGAAATTTGAGGTTGGTCGGACTAAATCCCTAGGAGGAGTTCGTTAAAGTACGAAGTGTGTAAATCATCCAAAATTTGACGTAAAATTCAAAATGGCCGACTTCCTGTTGGTTTTAGGGCATCGCTCCAAGAGGCTTTTTTGTGCGTCTGGACAAGATACACGTACCACAGAAAATTCGTGCACGTAGGTGAAACGTGCGGCGGGGGCTGCTTCGTTAAAAGTCACTTTCTGTTGCCAGCAGGTGGCGCTATGACTGTGGGTGAATGTCAGCATGTACATGTGTTCAGGGCGGGACTCTCATCCTACATGTACAGTTTGGTGCAGCTGTGAGCATGTACACTGAAGTTACGACAACTTCCGTGTCATGGCGAAGAGCTGATCTTTGACACCACGCCACGGACACGCCCATTGACAAAAACTTGCAAATACCACAACTTTTCATCTTCAATGCCTTTAGAAGGCACAGCAGAAATTTGAGGTCGGTCGGACTAAATCCCTAGGAGGAGTTCGTTAAAGTACGAAATGTGTAAATCATCCAAAATTTGACGTAAAATTCAAAATGGCCGACTTCCTGTTGGGTTTAGGCTATGGCTCCAAGAGACTTTTTTGTGCGTCTGGACAAGATACACGTACCACAGAAAATTCGTGCACGTAGGTGAAACGTGCGGCGGGGGCTGCTTCGTTAAAGGTCACTTTCTGTTGCCAGCAGGTGGCGCTATGACTGTGGGTGAATGTCGGCATGTACATGTGTTCAGGGCGGGACTCTCATCCTACATGTACAGTTTGGTCCAGATGTGAGCATGTACACTGAAGTTACAACAACTTCCTGTTTCATGGCGAATCATCGACGCCACGGACACGCCCATTGACGAAAATTCGCAAATAGCACAACTTTTCATCGTCAATGCCTTTAGAAGGCACAGCACAAATTTGACGTCGATCCGACTAAATCCCTAGGAGGAGTTCGTTAAAGTACGAAGTGTGTAAATCATCCAAAAATGGCCATAAAATTCAAAATGGCCGACTTCCTGTTTACTTTAGGCTATGGGTTCTTGAGGCTTTTTTGTGCGTCTTGATACGATACATGTCCCCAGAAAATTTCGTACATGTAGGTTGAACGTGAACGAGGGGCTAATCTTTTCCAATTTTCTAGGTGGCGCTAGCGAGTCATTTTGCCACGCCCATGTGCGAAACTTGTAGAATATGAAATTTTTCACTGGTTCTGACATGTTTGCAAATTTTGGTGAGTTTTCGAGTATGTTTAGGCCATGTCATTTGGGCCTACTTTGCAGAAAAAAAAAAAAATATATATATATATATATATATAATCCGAGCAAATTCAATAGGGACCTCGCACGGTCGTGCTCGGGCCCTAAAAATAAATAAATAAATAATCCGAGCAAATTCAATATGGACCTCACACGGTCGTGCTCGGGCCCTAATTAAAGCTGCAAGCAGCGTTGGGCGGGCCCTCGCACTTGTAAGCGCGTCCGCGTGTGAGCCGGCCGGGTTGCACATTCTGGAGCTCTGCCGGTGCGGCTGTGAATTTGTTACGCGGTTATGACGCTGCATGAAGGTGCTATATGTCACTTCCTGTGTCCCCTATGTGGAGCTACATAGCACTTGCCGCTTTGAATATAAATCGGTATTGACGTGTAGATGTCTGCGGGGTGGGAGAGTTATCAAGCACGTAAAGTTTGTTTCAGATGTGAGCATGTACACTGAACAATAATGTACCCAAACAATAAAATAAATTCCTTTTATATTTCCCTGCCTTGTTGTTTATGTGTACATACAGAGGAAGAATGTGAGAACAGCACACATTTCATCGTTACTGTGTTTCTGCTCCAGCCTGCCTAAAAGAAAAGCGTTTTTGGGATTAAATGGACTTTATTAGCTGCTGCAGTGCAGGATGAACTCAGAATAGACCCATTTCTCACCTTATTATTCTAAATCATGCAACGAAGAAGAAGAAATGCATAATAAATCCTGGGACAAAATCTGTCCACAAATACTGTACAGCATGTAGTCTAATGAACAAGACTTGTGTTATAGCTGACTTGGGCAGTGAAATGTTTAATTTTTTTAATTCATGTGGTCATAGTTGTCCACAACTCAAATCAGAATATAAGAAGAAATGTTTTATACCACCTCAAGAAGGCTTCCTATCAGAAAGGTAGGAAGGTATTTCAAATGTACAACTGCAGTACTTAAATCTAAGTAAAGTAATTTCCCTGACATTTTTGTGTTACTTTACTTTTAATAGACGCATGTAACAGGTTTTATACTTCCTGTGAGTATAATCCAATCAATCTTATTTTCATACTGTATATCCGTTGTGTAATTTGATAAATTGTGTTGTATGTCGTGCTCGCATCTCAGAGAAGACTCTGACTGCAACATGCGTCTTTGTAAAGAGAGAAACGGACAGAAAAAGTCTCTAACTCTGCCTGTCAGCTCGCTCTGCTCCGTTAAAACTGAATTTACCATACAGAATTGAATACGAGTGCACTCCAGATTTAGCTGCAGCCAGCTGACCGTGTGCTTCTCCCTATACCGCAGTTCTGTGTCCATGCATGCAGCAAACTGAAAGCACTGTCTGTCGGAGCGTCTACGTGAAAAGAGAAGGAAGACATTGCTGGTAGTATTGTCTTCAGAGTTGTTAAACACCTCAGCGCACTGAAGGAAGCCATCTGACTGTGTGAGGGGCAAGATCGTTGATGTCTGCAGGCAGAGTAGGAGCTCTCCTGTCTGACTGGTCCACCAATAGCAGAGAAGATGACCCCTTGAGACACAGCCCCTCCTCATTTGCATAATGAGGCAGAAATGCATACAAAAATTTAAAAAGACAGGCAGAAATAAATACCATGGGTGAAAATAAATAAGGTAAATAAATACAAAGGAAGAATAAAACAGACAAAAATATTAAAACACACACATAAATAAATACATTAAAAAAATTAGTAATAAATAAAGTTGAATAAACAAATAAGGTAATTATAACAAAGGTGAATAGTAAAGGCACTAATTAAAATATACATTTATGTCTCCTTGTATAATTTAATTACTACCTACATTTATTTATTTACTTTATTTTTTGTGTATTTAATTGGATGCTTATTTATTTATTGAGCATTTATTTATTTCTGTATTTATTTCTGACTGTGTCAGGATCGGTCCTCCATAGCGGGGTGGGAGAGTTATCAAGCACGTAAAGTTTGGTTCAGATGTGAGCATGTACACTGAAGTTACAACAACTTCCTGTGTCATGGCGAAGACTTGATCTCTGACGCCACGCCACGGACACACCCATTGACGAAAACTCGCAAATAGCACAACTTTTCATCTTCAATGCCTTTAGAAGGCACAGCACAAATTTGAAGTCGGTCGGACTAAATCCCTAGGAGGAGTTCGTTAAAGTACGAAGTGTGTAAATCATCCAAAATTTGACGTAAAATTCAAAATGGCCGACTTCCTGTTGATTTTAGGGCATCGCTCCAAGAGGCTTTTTTGTGCGTCTGGACAAGATACACGTACCACAGAAAATTCGTGCACGTAGGTGAAACGTGCGGCGGGGGCTGCTTCGTTAAAAGTCACTTCCTGTTGCCAGCAGGTGGCGCTATGACTGTCTGTGAATGTCAGCATGTACATGTGTTCAGGGCGGGACTCTCATCCTACATGTACAGTTTGGTCCAGATGTGAGCATGTACACTGAAGTTACGACAACTTCCGTGTCATGGCGAAGAGCTGATCTTTGACGCCACGCCACGGACACGCCCATTGACGAAAACTTGCAAATAGCACAACTTTTCATCTTCAATGCCTTTAGAAGGCACAGCAAAATTTGAGGTCGGTCGGACTAAATCCCTAGGAGGAGTTCGTTAAAGTACGAAGTGTGTAAATCATCCAAAATTTGACGTAAAATTCAAAATGGCCGACTTCCTGTTGATTTTAGGCATCGCTCCAAGAGGCTTTTTTGTGCGTCTGGACAAGATACACGTACCACAGAAAATTCGTGCACGTAGGTGAAACGTGCGGCGGGGGCTGCTTCGTTAAAAGTCACTTCCTGTTGCCAGCAGGTGGCGCTATGACTGTGGGTGAATGTCAGCATGTACATGTGTTCAGGGCGGGACTCTCATCCTACATGTACAGTTTGGTCCAGATGTGAGCATGTACACTGAAGTTACGACAACTTCCGTGTCATGGCGAAGAGCTGATCTTTGACGCCACGCCACGGACACGCCCATTGACGAAAACTTGCAAATAGCACAACTTTTCATCTTCAATGCCTTTAGAAGGCACAGCAAACATTTGAGGTCGGTCGGACTAAATCCCTAGGAGGAGTTCGTTAAAGTACGAAGTGTGTAAATCATCCAAAATGGCCGACTTCCTGTTGGGTTTAGGCTATGGCTCCAAGAGACTTTTTTGTGCGTCTGGACAAGATACACGTACCACAGAAAATTCGTGCACGTAGGTGAAACGTGCGGCGGGGGCTGCTTTGTTAAAGGTCACTTTCTGTTGCCAGCAGGTGGCGCTATGACTGTGGGTGAATGTCGGCATGTACATGTGTTCAGGGCGGGACTCTCATCCTACATGTACAGTTTGGTCCAGATGTGAGCATGTACACTGAAGTTACACAACTTCCTGTTTCATTGCGAATCATCGACGCCACGGACACGCCCATTGACGAAAACGCGCAAATAGCACAACTTTTCATCGTCAATGCCTTTAGAAGGCACAGCAAAATTTGACGTCGATCCGACTAAATCCCTAGGAGGAGTTCGTTAAAGTACGAAGTGTGTAAATCATCCAAAAATGGCCGTAAAATTCAAAATGGCCGACTTCCTGTTGACTTTAGGCTATGGGTTCTTGAGGCTTTTTTGTGCGTCTTGATACGATACATGTCCCCAGAAAATTTCGTACATGTAGGTTGAACGTGAACGAGGGGCTAATCATTTCCAATTTTCTAGGTGGCGCTAGCGAGTCATTTTGCCACGCCCATGTGCGAAACTTGTAGAATACGAAATTTTTCACCGGTTCTGACATGTTTGCAAATTTTGGTGAGTTTTCGAGTATGTTTAGGCCATGTCATTTGGGCCTACTTTGCAGAAAAAAAAAAAAAAAAAAAAAAAAAATAATCCGAGCAATTCAATAGGGACCTCACACGGTCGTGCTCGGGCCCTAATAAATACATTAAAAAAATTAGTAATAAATAAAGTTGAATAAACAAATATGGTAATTATAACAAAGGTGAATAAGTAAAGGCACTAATTAAAATATAAACATTTATGTCTCCTTGTATAATTTAATTACTACCTACATTTATTTATTTACTTTATTTTTTTGTGTATTTAATTGGATGCTTATTTATTTATTGAGCATTTATTTATTTCTGTATTTATTTCTGGCTGTGTCAGGATCGGTCCTCCATAACGGGGTGGGAGAGTTATCAAGCACGTAAAGTTTGGTTAAGATGTGAGCATGTACACTGAAGTTACAACAACTTCCTGTGTCATGGCGAAGACTTGATCTCTGACGCCACGCCACGGACACACCCATTGACGAAAACTCGCAAATAGCACAACTTTTCATCTTCAAGCCTTTAGAAGGCACAGCACAAATTTGAAGTCGGTCGGACTAAATCCCTAGGAGGAGTTCGTTAAAGTACGAAGTGTGTAAATCATCCAAAATTTGACGTAAAATTCAAAATGGCCGACTTCCTGTTGATTTTAGGGCATCGCTCCAAGAGGCTTTTTTGTGCGTCTGGACAAGATACACGTACCACAGAAAATTCGTGCACGTAGGTGAAACGTGCGGCGGGGGCTGCTTCGTTAAAAGTCACTTCCTGTTGCCAGCAGGTGGCGCTATGACTGTCTGTGAATGTCAGCATGTACATGTGTTCAGGGCGGGACTCTCATCCTACATGTACAGTTTGGTCCAGATGTGAGCATGTACACTGAAGTTACGACAACTTCCGTGTCATGGCGAAGAGCTGATCTTTGACGCCACGCCACGGACACGCCCATTGACGAAAACTTGCAAATAGCACAACTTTTCATCTTCAATGCCTTTAGAAGGCACAGCAGAAATTTGAGGTCGGTCGGACTAAATCCCTAGGAGGAGTTCGTTAAAGTACGAAGTGTGTAAATCATCCAAAATTTGACGTAAAATTCAAAATGGCCGACTTCCTATTGATTTTAGGGCATCGCTCCAAGAGGCTTTTTTGTGCGTCTGGACAAGATACACGTACCACAGAAAATTCGTGCACGTAGGTAAAACGTGCGGCGGGGGCTGCTTGTTAAAGTCACTTCCTGTTGCCAGCAGGTGGCGCTATGACTGTGGGTGAATGTCGGCATGTACATGTGTTCAGGGCGGGACTCTCATCCTACATGTACAGTTTGGTCCAGATGTGAGCATGTACACTGAAGTTACAACAACTTCCTGTTTCATTGCGAATCATCGACGCCACGGACACGCCCATTGACGAAAACGCGCAAATAGCACAACTTTTCATCGTCAATGCCTTTAGAAGGCACAGCAGAAATTTGACGTCGATCCGACTAAATCCCTAGGAGGAGTTCGTTAAAGTACGAAGTGTGTAAATCATCCAAAAATGGCCGTAAAATTCAAAATGGCCGACTTCCTGTTGACTTTAGGCTATGGGTTCTTGAGGCTTTTTTGTGCGTCTTGATACGATACATGTCCCCAGAAAATTTCGTATATGTAGGTTGAACGTGAACGAGGGGCTAATCATTTCCAATTTTCTAGGTGGCGCTAGCGAGTCATTTTGCCACGCCCATGTGCGAAACTTGTAGAATACGAAATTTTTCACCGGTTCTGACATGTTTGCAAATTTTGGTGAGTTTTCGAGTATGTTTAGGCCATGTCATTTGGGCCTACTTTGCAGAAAAAAAAAAAAAAATAATAATAATAATAATAATCCGAGCAAATTCAATAGGGACCTCACACGGTCGTGCTCGGCCCTAATAAATACATTAAAAAATTAGTAATAAATAAAGTTGAATAAACAAATGGTAATTATAACAAAGGTGAATAAGTAAAGGCACTAATTAAAATATAACATTTATGTCTCCTTGTATAATTTAATTACTACCTACATTTATTTATTTACTTTATTTTTTTGTGTATTTAATTGGATGCTTATTTATTTATTGAGCATTTATTTATTTCTGTATTTATTTCTGGCTGTGTCAGGATCGGTCCTCCATAACGGGGTGGGAGAGTTATCAAGCACGTAAAGTTTGGTTAGATGTGAGCATGTACACTGAAGTTACAACAACTTCCTGTGTCATGGCGAAGACTTGATCTCTGACGCCACGCCACGGACACACCCATTGACGAAAACTCGCAAATAGCACAACTTTTCATCTTCAATGCCTTTAGAAGGCACAGCACAAATTTGAAGTCGGTCGGACTAAATCCCTAGGAGGAGTTCGTTAAAGTACGAAGTGTGTAAATCATCCAAAATTTGACGTAAAATTCAAAATGGCCGACTTCCTGTTGATTTTAGGGCATCGCTCCAAGAGGCTTTTTTGTGCGTCTGGACAAGATACACGTACCACAGAAAATTCGTGCACGTAGGTGAAACGTGCGGCGGGGGCTGCTTCGTTAAAAGTCACTTCCTGTTGCCAGCAGGTGGCGCTATGACTGTGTGAATGTCAGCATGTACATGTGTTCAGGGCGGGACTCTCATCCTACATGTACAGTTTGGTCCAGATGTGAGCATGTACACTGAAGTTACGACAACTTCCGTGTCATGGCGAAGAGCTGATCTTTGACGCCACGCCACGGACACGCCCATTGACGAAAACTTGCAAATAGCACAACTTTTCATCTTCAATGCCTTTAGAAGGCACAGCAAAATTTGAGGTCGGTCGGACTAAATCCCTAGGAGGAGTTCGTTAAAGTACGAAGTGTGTAAATCATCCAAAATTTGACGTAAAATTCAAAATGGCCGACTTCCTGTTGATTTTAGGCTATGGCTCCAAGAGGCTTTTTTGTGCGTCTGGACAAGATACACGTACCACAGAAAATTCGTGCACGTAGGTGAAACGTGCGGCGGGGGCTGCTTCGTTAAAGGTCACTTCTGTTGCCAGCAGGTGGCGCTATGACTGTGGGTGAATGTCGGCATGTACATGTGTTCAGGGCGGGACTCTCATCCTACATGTACAGTTTGGTCCAGATGTGAGCATGTACACTGAAGTTACAACAACTTCCTGTTTCATTGCGAATCATCGACGCCACGGACACGCCCATTGACGAAAACGCGCAAATAGCACAACTTTTCATCGTCAATGCCTTTAGAAGGCACAGCAGAAATTTGACGTCGATCCGACTAAATCCCTAGGAGGAGTTCGTTAAAGTACGAAGTGTGTAAATCATCCAAAAATGGCCATAAAATTCAAAATGGCCGACTTCCTGTTGACTTTAGGCTATGGGTTCTTGAGGCTTTTTTGTGCGTCTTGATACGATACATGTCCCCAGAAAATTTCGTACATGTAGGTTGAACGTGAACGAGGGGCTAATCATTTCCAATTTTCTAGGTGGCGCTAGCGAGTCATTTTGCCACGCCCATGTGCGAAACTTGTAGAATACGAAATTTTTCACCGGTTCTGACATGTTTGCAAATTTTGGTGAGTTTTCGAGTATGTTTAGGCCATGTCATTTGGGCCTACTTTGCAGAAAAAAAAAAAAAAAAAAAAAAAAGCAATTCAATAGGGCAGCGTGCTCGGGCCCTGCTGCGCAGTTGGGCGCCCTCGCACTTGTAAGCGCGTCCGCGTGAGCCGGCCGAGTTGCATATTCTGGAGCTCTGCCGGTGCGGCTGTGAATTTCCTACGCGGTTCCGACGCCGCATGAAGGTGTATATGTCACTTCCTGTGTCCCCTATGTGGAGCTACATAGCACTTGCCGCTATGAATATAAATCGGTATTGACGTGTAGATGTCTGCGGGGTGGGAGAGTTATCAAGCACGTAAAGTTTGTTTCAGATGTGAGCATGTACACTGAACAATAATGTACCCAAACAATAAAATAAATTCCTTTTATATTTCCCTGCCTTGTTGTTTATGTGTACATACAGAGGAAGAATGTGAGAACAGCACACATTTCATCGTTACTGTGTGTTAGAGCATGGGAGAACAGTGGATACTTTTAATACAGCCCACACCCCTAATACTGTGTAACTATAACAAGTAGAGAACAGAAGAAAAAGATGTTCTTTCTTTACAACTGTCTGCATAGCTTATTCATATTGTGTAATGAATGAAAATAAATAGGCCTACTAGGCTCCTCTCTACTTTGACATTTAAGATTAGCTTGTTTGATCCACCTTCATACACATGTGACATTACTGTACAACTTGAGAAAGGTGAGTTGTTTTCTGCTCCAGCCTGCCTAAAAGAAAAGCGTTTTTGGGATTAAATGGACTTTATTAGCTGCTGCAGTGCAGGATGAACTCAGAATAGACCCATTTCTCACCTTATTATTCTAAATCATGCAACGAAGAAGAAGAAATGCATAATAAATCCTGGGACAAAATCTGTCCACAAATACTGTACAGCATGTAGTCTGATGAACAAGACTTGTGTTATAGCTGACTTGGGCAGTGAAATGTTTTTTTAATTCATGTGGTCATAGTTGTCCACAACTCAAATCAGAATATAAGAAGAAATGTTTTATACCACCTCAAGAAGGCTTCCTATCAGAAAGGTAGGAAGGTATTTCAAATGTACAACTGCAGTACTTAAATCTAAGTAAAGTAATTTCCCTGACATTTTTGTGTTACTTTACTTTTAATAGACCATGTAAGAGGTTTTATACTTCCTGTGAGTATAATCCAATCAATCTTATTTTCATACTGTATATCCGTTGTGTAATTTGATAAATTGTGTTGTATGTCGTGCTCGCATCTCAGAGAAGACTCTGACTGCAACATGCGTCTTTGTAAAGAGAGAAACGGACAGAAAAAGTCTCTAACTCTGCCTGTCAGCTCGCTCTGCTCCGTTAAAACTGAATTTACCATACAGAATTGAATACGAGTGCACTCCAGATTTAGCTGCAGCCAGCTGACCGTGTGCTTCTCCCTATACCGCAGTTCTGTGTCCATGCATGCAGCAAACTGAAAGCACTGTCTGTCGGAGCGTCTACGTGAAAAGAGAAGGAAGACATTGCTGGTAGTGTCTTCAGAGTTGTTAAACACCTCAGCGCACTGAAGGAAGCCATCTGACTGTGTGAGGGGCAAGATCGTTGATGTCTGCAGGCAGAGTAGGAGCTCTCCTGTCTGACTGGTCCACCAATAGCAGAGAAGATGACCCCTTGAGACACAGCCCCTCCTCATTTGCATAATGAGGCAGAAATGCATACAAAATTTAAAAAGACAGGCAGAAATAAATACCATGGGTGAAAATAAATAAGGTAAATAAATACAAAGGAAGAATAAAACAGACAAATATTAAAACACACACATAAATAAATACATTAAAAAAATTAGTAATAAATAAAGTTGAATAAACAAATAAGGTAATTATAACAAAGGTGAATAAGTAAAGGCACTAATTAAAATATATACATTTATGTCTCCTTGTATAATTTAATTACTACCTACATTTATTTATTTACTTTTTTTTTGTGTATTTAATTGGATGCTTATTTATTTATTGAGCATTTATTTATTTCTGTATTTATTTCTGACTGTGTCAGGATCGGTCCTCCATAGCGGGGTGGGAGAGTTATCAAGCACGTAAAGTTTGGTTCAGATGTGAGCATGTACACTGAAGTTACAACAACTTCCTGTGTCATGGCGAAGACTTGATCTCTGACGCCACGCCACGGACACACCCATTGACGAAAACTCGCAAATAGCACAACTTTTCATCTTCAATGCCTTTAGAAGGCACAGCACAAATTTGAAGTCGGTCGGACTAAATCCCTAGGAGGAGTTCGTTAAAGTACGAAGTGTGTAAATCATCCAAAATTTGACGTAAAATTCAAAATGGCCGACTTCCTGTTGGTTTAGGCTATGGCTCCAAGAGACTTTTTTGTGCGTCTGGACAAGATACACGTACCACAGAAAATTCGTGCACGTAGGTGAAACGTGCGGCGGGGGCTGCTTCGTTAAAAGTCACTTCCTGTTGCCAGCAGGTGGCGCTATGACTGTGGGTGAATGTCAGCATGTACATGTGTTCAGGGCGGGACTCTCATCCTACATGTACAGTTTGGTCAGATGTGAGCATGTACACTGAAGTTACGACAACTTCCGTGTCATGGCGAAGAGTTGATCTTTGACGCCACGCCACGGACACGCCCATTGACGAAAACTTGCAAATAGCACAACTTTTCATCTTCAATGCCTTTAGAAGGCACAGCACAAATTTGAGGTCGGTCGGACTAAATCCCTAGGAGGAGTTCGTTAAAGTACGAAGTGTGTAAATCATCCAAAATTTGACGTAAAATTCAAAATGGCCGACTTCCTGTTGGTTTAGGCTATGGCTCCAAGAGGCTTTTTTGTGCGTCTGGACAAGATACACGTACCACAGAAAATTCGTGCACGTAGGTGAAACGTGCGGCGGGGGCTGCTTCGTTAAAGGTCACTTCCTGTTGCCAGCAGGTGGCGCTATGACTGTGGGTGAATGTCGGCATGTACATGTGTTCAGGGCGGGACTCTCATCCTACATGTACAGTTTGGTCCAGATGTGAGCATGTACACTGAAGTTACACAACTTCCTGTTTCATGCGAATCATCGACGCCACGGACACGCCCATTGACGAAAACGCGCAAATAGCACAACTTTTCATCGTCAATGCCTTTAGAAGGCACAGCAGAAATTTGACGTCGTCCGACTAAATCCCTAGGAGGAGTTCGTTAAAGTACGAAGTTGTAAATCATCCAAAATGGCCATAAAATTCAAAATGGCCGACTTCCTGTTGACTTTAGGCTATGGGTTCTTGAGGCTTTTTTGTGCGTCTTGATACGATACATGTCCCCAGAAAATTTCGTAATGTAGGTTGAACGTGAACGAGGGCTAATCATTTTCCAATTTTCTAGGTGGCGCTAGCGAGTCATTTTGCAACGCCCATGTGCGAAACTTGTAGAATACGAAATTTTTCACCGGTTCTGACATGTTTGCAAATTTTGGTGAGTTTTCGAGTATGTTTAGGCCATGTCATTTGGGCCTACTTTGCAGAAAAAAAAAAAAAAAAAAAAAAAAAAAAATAATCCGAGCAAATTCAATAGGACCTCGCACGGTCGTGCTCGGGCCCAAAAAATAATCCGAGCAATTCAATGGGACCGCACGGTCGTGCTCGGGCCCTAAAATAATCGAGCAAATTCAATAGGGACCTCGCACGGTCGTGCTCGGGCCCTAATTAAAGCTGCAAGCAGCGTTGGGCGGGCCCTCGCACTTGTAGCGCGTCCGCGCGTGAGCCGGCCGAGTGCATATTCTGGAGCTCCGGTGCGGCTGTGAATTTCCTACGCGGTTCCGACGCCGATGAAGGTGCTATATGTCACTTCCTGTGTCCCCTATGTGGAGCTACATAGCACTTGCCGCTATGAATATAAATCGGTATTGGTGTGTAGATGTCTGCGGGGTGGGAGAGTTATCAAGCACGTAAAGTTTGTTTCAGATGTGAGCATGTACACTGAACAATAATGTACCCAAACAATAAAATAAATTCCTTTATATTTCCCTGCCTTGTTGTTTATGTGTACATACAGAGGAAGAATGTGAGAACAGCCACATTTCATCGTTACTGTGTGTTAGAGCATGGGAGAACAGTGGATACTTTTAATACAGCCCACACCCCTAATACTGTGTAACTATAACAAGTAGAGAACAGAAGAAAAAGATGTTCTTTCTTTACAACTGTCTGCATAGCTTATTCATATTGTGTAATGAATGAAAATAAATAGGCCTACTAGGCTCCTCTCTACTTTGACATTTAAGATTAGCTTGTTTGATCCACCTTCATACACATGTGACATTACTGTACAACTTGAGAAAGGTGAGTTGTTTTCTGCTCCAGCCTGCCTAAAAGAAAAGCGTTTTTGGGATTAAATGGACTTTATTAGCTGCTGCAGTGCAGGATGAACTCAGAACAGACCCATTTCTCACCTTATTATTCTAAATCATGCAACGAAGAAGAAGAAATGCATAAAAATCCTGGGACAAAATCTGTACAAATACTGTACAGCATGTAGTCTGATGAACAAGACTTGTGTTATAGCTGACTTGGGCAGTGAAATGTTTAATTTTTTAATTCATGTGGTCATAGTTGTCCACAACTCAAATCAGAATATAAGAAGAAATGTTTTATACCACCTCAAGAAGGTTCCTATCAGAAAGGTAGGAAGGTATTTCAAATGTACAACTGCAGTACTTAAATCTAAGTAAAGTAATTTCCCTGACATTACTGTGTTAGCATGTAACAGGTTTTATACTTCCTGTGAGTATAATCCAATCAATTATTTTCATACTGTATATCCGTTGTGTAATTTGATAAATTGTGTTGTATGTGTGCTCGCATCGTCTACTGAGACATTGCCTCAGAGAAGACTCTGACTGCAACATGCGTCTTTGTAAAGAGAGAACGGACAGAAAAAGTCTCTAACTCTGCCTGTCAGCTCGCTCTGCTCCGTTAAAACTGAATTTACCATACAGAATTGAATACGAGTGCACTCCAGATTTAGCTGCAGCCAGCTGACCGTGTGCTTCTCCCTATACCGCAGTTCTGTGTCCATGCATGCAGCAAACTGAAAGCACTGTCTGTCGGAGCGTCTACGTGAAAAGAGAAGGAAGACATTGCTGGTAGTATTGTCTTCAGAGTTGTTAAACACCTCAGCGCACTGAAGGAAGCCATCTGACTGTGTGAGGGGCAAGATCGTTGATGTCTGCAGGCAGAGTAGGAGCTCCTGTCTGACTGGTCCACCAATAGCAGAGAAGATGACCCCTTGAGACACAGCCCTCCTCATTTGCATAATGAGGCAGAAATGCATACAAAAATTTAAAAAAGACAGGCAGAAATAAATACCATGGGTGAAAATAAATAAGGTAAATAAATACAAAGGAAGAATAAAACAGACAAAAATATTAAACACACACATAAATAAATACATTAAAAAATTAGTAATAAATAAAGTGAATAAACAAATAAGGTAATTATAACAAAGGGAATAAGTAAAGGCACTAATTAAAATATAAACATTTATGTCTCCTTGTATAATAATTACTACCTACATATTTATTTACTTTATTTTTTGTGTATTTAATTGGATGCTTATTATTTATGAGCATTATTTATTTCTGTATTTATTTCTGGCTGTGTCAGGATCGGTCCTCCAAACGGGGTGGGAGAGTTATCAAGCACGTAAAGTTTGGTTCAGATGTGAGCATGTACACTGAAGTTACAACAACTCCTGTGTCATGGCGAAGACTGATCTCTGACGCCACGCCACGGACCACCCATTGACGAAAACTCGCAAATAGCACAACTTTTCATCTTCAATGCCTTTAGAAGGCACAGCACAAATTTGAAGTCGGTCGGACTAAATCCCTAGGAGGAGTTCGTTAAAGTACGAAGTGTGTAAATCATCCAAAATTTGACGTAAAATTCAAATGGCCGACTTCCTGTTGTTTAGGCATGGCTCCAAGAGCTTTTTGTGCGTCTGGACAAGATACACGTACCACAGAAAATTCGTGCACGTAGGTGAAACGTGCGGCGGGGGCTGCTTCGTTAAAAGTCACTTCCTTGCCAGCAGGTGGCGCTATGACTGTGGGTGAATGTCAGCATGTACATGTTCAGGGCGGGACTCTCATCCTACATGTACAGTTTGGTGCAGATGTGAGCATGTCCACTGAAGTTACGACAACTTCCGTGTCATGGCGAAGAGTTGATCTTTGACGCCACGCCACGGACACGCCCATTGACGAAAACTTGCAAATAGCACAACTTTCATCTTCAATGCCTTTAGAAGGCACAGCAAATTTGAGGTCGGTCGGACTAAATCCCTAGGAGGAGTTCGTTAAAGTACGAAGTGTGTAAATCATCCAAAATTTGACGTAAAATTCAAAATGGCCGACTTCCTGTGGTTTAGGCATGGCTCCAAGAGACTTTTTGTGCGTCTGGACAAGATACACGTACCACAGAAAATTCGTGCACGTAGGTGAAACGTGCGGCGGGGGCTGCTTCGTTAAAGGTCACTTCCTGTTGCCAGCAGGTGGCGCTATGACTGTGGGTGAATGTCAGCATGTACATGTGTTCAGGGCGGGACTCTCATCCTACATGTACAGTTTGGTCCAGATGTGAGCATGTACACTGAAGTTACGACAACTTCCGTGTCATGGCGAAGAGCTGATCTTTGACGCCACGCCACGGACACGCCCATTGACGAAAACTGCAAATAGCACAACTTTTCATCTTCAATGCCTTTAGAAGGCACAGCAGAAATTTGAGGTCGGTCGGACTAAATCCCTAGGAGGAGTTCGTTAAAGTACGAAGTGTGTAAATCATCCAAAATTTGACGTAAAATTCAAAATGGCCGACTTCCTGTTGGGTTTAGGCTATGGCTCCAAGAGGCTTTTTTGTGCGTCTGGACAAGATACACGTACCACAGAAAATTCGTGCACGTAGGTGAAACGTGCGGCGGGGGCTGCTTCGTTAAAAGTCACTTCTGTTGCCAGCAGGTGGCGCTATGACTGTGGGTGAATGTGCATGTACATGTGTTCAGGGCGGGACTCTCATCCTACATGTACAGTTTGGTCCAGATGTGAGCATGTACACTGAAGTTACGACAACTTCCGTGTCTGGCGAAGAGTGATCTTTGACGCCACGCCACGGACACGCCCATTGACGAAAACTTGCAAATAGCACAACTTTTCATCTTCAATGCCTTTAGAAGGCACAGCAGAAATTTGAGGTCGGTCGGACTAAATCCCTAGGAGGAGTTCGTTAAAGTACGAAGTGTGTAAATCATCCAAATTTGACGAAAAATTCAAAATGGCCGACTTCCTGTTGTTTAGGCTATGGCTCCAAGAGGACTTTTTGTGCGTCTGGACAAGATACACGTACCACAGAAAATTCGTGCACGTAGGTGAAACGTGCGGGGGGCGCTTCGTTAAAGGTCACTTCTGTTGCCAGCAGGTGGCGCTATGACTGTGGGTGAATGTCAGCATGTACATGTGTTCAGGGCGGGACTCTCATCCTACATGTACAGTTTGGTCCAGATGTGAGCATGTACACTGAAGTTACAACAACTTCCGTGTCATGGCGAAGATGATCTTGACGCCACGCCACGGACACGCCATTGACGAAAACTGCAAATAGCACAACTTTCATCTTCAATGCCTTTAGAAGGCACAGCAAATTTGAGTCGGTCGGACTAAATCCCTAGGAGGAGTTCGTTAAAGTACGAAGTGTGTAAATCATCCAAAATTTGACGTAAAATTCAAAATGGCCGACTTCCTGTTGGGTTTAGGGCTATGGCTCCAAGAGGCTTTTTGTGCGTCTGGACAAGATACACGTACCACAGAAAATTCGTGCAGTAGGTGAAACGTGCGGCGGGGGCTGCTTCGTTAAAGTCACTTCCTGTTGCCAGCAGGTGGCGCTATGACTGTGGGTGAATGTGGCATGTACATGTGTTCGCGGGACTCTCATCCTACATGTACAGTTTGGTCCAGATGTGAGCATGTACACTGAAGTTACGACAACTTCCGTGTCATGGCGAAGAGTTGATCTTGACGCCACGCCACGGACACGCCCATGACGAAAAACTTGCAAATAGCACAACTTTTCATCTTCAATGCCTTTAGAAGGCACAGCAAATTTGAGGTCGGTCGGACTAAATCCCTAGGAGGAGTTCGTTAAAGTACGAAGTGGTAAATCATCCAAAATTTGACGTAAAATTCAAAATGGCCGACTTCCTGTGGGTTTAGGCTATGGCTCCAAGAGACTTTTTGTGCTCTGGACAAGATACACGTACCACAGAAAATTCGTGCACGTAGGTGAAACGTGCGGCGGGGGCTGCTTCGTTAAAAGTCACTTCCTGTTGCCAGCAGGTGGCGCTATGACTGTGGGTGAATGTCGGCATGTACATGTGTTCAGGGCGGGACTCTCATCCTACATGTACAGTTTGGTCCAGAGTGAGCATGTACATGAAGTTACGACAACTTCCTGTTTCATGGCGAGATGATCGACGCCACGGACACGCCCATTGACGAAAACGCAAATAGCACAACTTTTCATCGTCAATGCCTTAGAAGGCACAGCACAAATTTGACGTCGGACTAAATCCCTAGGAGGAGTTCGTTAAAGTACGAAGTGTGTAAATCATCCAAAAATGGACGTAAAATTCAAAATGGCCGACTTCCTGTTTTTAGGCTATGGTCCAGAGGCTTTTTTGTGCGTCTGGACATACACGTACCCAGAAAATTCGTGCACGTAGGTGAAACGTGCGGCGGGGGCTGCTTCGTTAAAGGTCACTTTCTGTTGCCAGCAGGTGGCGCTATGACTGTGGGTGAATGTCGGCATGTACATGTGTTCAGGGCGGGACTCTCATCCTACATGTACAGTTTGGTCCAGATGTGAGCATGTACACTGAAGTTACAACAACTTCCTGTTTCATTGCGAATCATCGACGCCACGGACACGCCCATTGACGAAAAGCGCAAATAGCACAACTTTTCATCGTCAATGCCTTTAGAAGGCACAGCAGAAATTGACGTCGATCCGACTAATCCCTAGGAGGAGTTCGTTAAAGTACGAAGTGTAAATCATCCAAAAATGGCCGTAAAATTCAAAATGGCCGACTTCCTGTTGACTTTAGGCTATGGGTTCTTGAGGCTTTTTTGTGCGTCTTGATACGATACATGTCCCCAGAAAATTTCGTACATGTAGGTTGAACGTGAACGAGGGGCTAATCATTTCCAATTTTCTAGGTGGCGCTAGCGAGTCATTTTGCCACGCCCATGTGCGAAACTTGTAGAATACGAAATTTTTCACCGGTTCTGACATGTTTGCAAATTTTGGTGAGTTTTCGAGTATGTTTAGGCCATGTCATTGGCCTACTTTGCAGAAAAAAAAAAAAAAAAAAAAAAAAAAATCCGAGCAATTCAATAGGGACCTCGCACGGTCGTGCTCGGGCCCTAATTAAAGCTGCAAGCAGCGTTGGGCGGGCCTCGCACTTTAAGCGCGTCCGCGTGTGAGCCGGCCGAGTTGCACATTCTGGAGCTCTGCCGGGCGGCTGTGAATTTCCTACGCGGTTCCGACGCCGCATGAAGGTGCTATATGTCACTTCCTGTGTCCCCTATGTGGAGCTACATAGCACTTGCCGCTATGAATATAAATCGGTATTGGCGTGTAGATGTCTGCGGGGTGGGAGAGTTATCAAGCACGTAAAGTTTGTTTCAGATGTGAGCATGTACACTGAACAATAATGTACCCAAACAATAAAATAAATTCCTTTTATATTTCCCTGCCTTGTTGTTTATGTGTACATACAGAGGAAGAATGTGAGAACAGCACACA